>NC_140357.1:11722696-11993927 GCF_963514085.1 Chelon labrosus | reverse complement strand
AGACCTTTATGTTCATTAGATAAAAAGATGGAAGATGAAGTGCTGTCCACATAGTTGTGGCTACAGTACGCCCGTGAACCAGCAGATGGCGCCACCTAAACCCGATCCATCATTGTGATCAGAGATGAACCTGGATGAAAAAGGCATAGGAGGAGGAGAAGGAGGAGGAAGAAAAGAAGAAAAAAATAATAAGAAGAAGGATGTGGAGGGTGAGGATGGGGAGGAGGAGGAGAAGGAGGAGGAAGAAGAAGATGGAAAAGGCATGGGAGGAAGAGGAAGAGAAGGAGGAGAAGAAAGAGGACAAGAACGAGAAGGGCGGAGGAGCTGGATGAAGAAAAGTAGGAATGAAAGATCACAAAACGCAGAAGACGACAACGAGGAAAAGAAAAGCGAAGTTTAAGGTAAATAACAGAAGAAGTTTTTCATCCAAATTAAAGTTTTCTCAAATTAAAAAGTGTCTTTCTTGGTTAAAGTACAGCTGACACATATACATGATGTAGTAACCCAGTTCTACCACCAGGGGGAAACTTACTGAAGTCCACTGCCACAGACAAACTCAACATCTGGATTTCATTTTGAGCCGCGTTTCAACCGATACAGAAGAAAATGATAAGTCTTCCAACCAGTCAGAGCCATTTAGCCATTTGCCTCGCAGATCTTTGCAAGTGCATAATCAGTTCCCAACCTCAGACCAACTTTCTGCCAAACTGGAGGAAGGCTTATCTGGCTTCCAGACTAGTGACCCCTCTGCACATGCTCAGTAGCGTGGAACAAATGCTGCCACCTGCTGTTTAAAGTCTTCAAAGCCAGGGGCAAAATAAAAGAAAGTTCCCTGTGGAGCATCTTTGGCATAAGTCCTGCAGAAGCAGAAATCAACATCCATGACTCGTCCTCCTCCTCCGAGCTGAAGCAAAGCAGGGCGTCTCCAGACTGTCCATCAACAAACCTTCAGTGTTGGACTCGTGAAGCGGACTGAGCGCAGAGTGGAAATAAATGACGACGAGATGGACACGGAGAGCTTTTAAATGCATGAAAAGCTAAAAAATCCAACACCAACCCTGGATTCTCTGTATTATCTCGCTGATCTGCTCTGCTGCTCTCACCTGTCTCAGGTACATTTTTTGTTACTGCAGGAGCTCGAGGGGACGTGAAGCTGAGGCCTTAAATTCCTACAGATGACGGACTCGGGGGCAAGTACTGCTCACAACCCAGTCACAGACTCATGCATGCCTGTCTCACACAAACAAAAATAAATAAATGTAGAAACGAGAGGAGTATTAGATTTCCTCTTCCTGGAATAAATCTTCTACTCTACTTATAGTGTTTACATATTGTTTGGATTTTCTAAGCTCCTCTTTGTTTTGGACTAAGCCTGGCGTTCGTCTTCATCAACATCACGTCATTGCTTAAGAGGTTTGTGGCGTCCCTGCTGGCAGCTGCTCAACTCCTCTGTTTGACCACCGTGGTGGAAATGATAAATGCCGCCTCCTCCTCCTCTTCCTCCTGAGGACTTCGCTGTGTTTCTAATAACAAGAAGAAACACGGCGAGGATTCATGGCCACTAAACTTTTTACGATGCTCACATAAAGCCTTGATTAACGTGAACAAAAAAAATTCTTCCCTGCGAGAGGTGTCATGCTCTGCGATGGTGCATTCGAGGGCAGCGAGGAAACTAGCTTGAGGCCGATTCTTTTCACTAACAAGCAGCTCTTCATCCTGCAAAACCTGTGGCGTTATATTACAAAGAATCTGCTCCACACACTAAACTCACAGCTGTGTTACGGCCCGGCTGGAAACCAGACTCCAGAGTTCACAAAATAAAAGGTTTATTCTCGATAGAAACCTTCAAGTGTGAAGTGCTTCAACAGCTTTCGTCTTTAATGTGTTTAGCTGAATATTTTGTGTTTGTAGACTATATTTGCGGTTCATATGGAGCTTGTTTCATGTGTAAATTAACTGTAGACCCTGGAGTCTACCACCAGAGGGCGCTGCACACAAGATGCAATTACAAATTTCTAACCTGAAGCTTTAACAATTAGAAATTAAGCTAAAGATCGCAGGCCATCTGTGGGCCGATTAGATCTTAAAGAGCCGAGCAGGTGGCAGCAGCGAACCATCGTCACCACCTCAAAGCCATCGGCGCTGCAGCTGGGTAAACAAAAGCCGGCTCAGATGGCACAGCAGATAGACTGGAAGATTGGAAAACGAAAACATCCTCTCGCCCCTCGGCACGAGATCACACCTCGGCCGCTCGACGCTCACCTTTAAATGTATCTGGCAGCAGGTAGAAAAACGCCCACAGCCGCCTGTCTGTGGGTTTTTAAAAGGCTCCTATAGATGGCTTTGATGTAGCGGTGGTTACAGTCTAATCATCTGCAGGAGGTAGAGGTGTTGAATTTGAGGCGTGCACAGGAGAGAAGCCGTAAAACGGGAGTCAACCAGGGAGGAGAAATGTCCTCGAGGCTATGTAGAAATGAAGAAGGAGTGCCGCCAGTTTGTTTTAAGAAGCCGAGCTCATGCTGTACATACAACACGTTATCCCTCCGGTGCACGTCCATTGATTTCTAATCTTTACTGACAACCTGTAGAAAGGGACTGGACCACCAGTCGAGCCCAAGACCCACTGATGCTGTACTGACCCAGACATCATCAAATTCAACCCACTAAAGGTTTGGTTTGCCTCAAACTCTGCTGTAAAACAACCACATTTAAAAACGGCATGTTTAAAAATGGATGTTTTCTGATTAAATAGTTTGGTTAATCACCAGACGTTCAATACTTTGGTGCAATAAGGCCGGGAAAGAAAAAAGACGAAGAAGACACTAACCCTAACCGCCTACTTCCTTTCCGGCAAAAAGCTGTTTCATGTTCCTATGGTGGTGACAGAAGTCAAGTGTCCTGTCCCCATTCATTTCAGCACCCATCAGACTCTAGACTTGTAATTTGAGACCTTTAATCTGAAAGGGCGACGAAGAGCTGGAGTCAGTATCAGTCTGGCTCAGTTGCCCTTGTAAACTCAGAGTAAAGGTTATTAGTCATGTGGCCTTCAGAGGTGTAGACTGAACCATGAGACCATTTTTTAAAAGGTTCCCCGTTTGTTAAATTAAAACAGGTCAAAATGACAGTAAGTCCTGGAAAAATCAAGAAAATATTGGACAAAGTAAGAAAGAAAAAAAAAAAAGCTGAGGTAAGTTAAAAGTCGGTAATAAGTCATAATGAGTAACGGATGATAAGTCAATATAGGTCAAGACCTGAAGTTAGGTCAAGGAAGTTCAGAATAGGTCACAAAAAGTTACAATAGTTTTAAGATTAGTCATGAAAAGTCATGAAAAGTCAACATAAGTCACAGTGGGTCAAAGTAAGCCACAAAAAGTCCAGATAAGTCTGTGTGATGGGTCTCACAATAAGAAAAGTCAAGATAATTCAGAGACAAAGACGAATCAACATGAGATTCATCAAGAAAAGTCAATCCAGGTCAACTTGAGTCATGATAAATGAGTCACGATAGTCCAGACAAGTCGACACAGTTTACCAAACAATTAAAACATCATGTTAATATATTCCAACGCTGCTAAGTCAGACGTGTTCTCTCGTCAAACCCAAACACGGAGTCTCCTTCATCGTGAGTCTGCTACAGCTGGAGCTGTGTAATTAGCGGTGAGGTTTGTTTTCATATACACTTTCCAAAGACTTAAAGTAATAACCTCCTCTGTTTCAACATCAATAAGCGTCTGCTCTGCGTCGGCTGATAGTAATCAAACAGCGATTTAACCTTGATCTGTGCCGTGTTTGGTTCTCAGCAGCTGGGTTACAGGAAAACAGGGTGCGTCACTAAGGATTACTGTCATCATTAATTTATCTAAATATAACCAAGAGACAGGAAATAAGTTTGATTTGATTTTTGCTAAAAAAGAACTACAAACGTATGAGCTATCCACAATCAGGACTGTACATGTGTTTGTCTTTAATTTGCTCGAAGCTTGAAAGTGATAAATATCAGCCAACAAGTTTCCCCATAAAATGCAACGCAGACATTTTTGATGGCGTAAATGAGTCTCGTGTTCAGACAGGCTGCACCAGCTGTGCATTCAGGAAGCAAACTCAGAAATGATGAGAAATAATCCGTCTCTTTTAGGTCTAATTATCCCATAAGCTCCACTCTTTTCCACTTCCTTTACGTCCTTAACGTTCGCCTCGGAGTTTTGTACACAGCTTCGGGGTTTTAAAAGCCTCATTTGTTGTCTGCTTTAGTAAAATATAGGCTGCCTGGCCACCCAGAGGAACGTCTGCTGCTTACGTTACGGAATACTTTGGGAAACGCCATGTAAACACGGCTACAGAGAAAAATAAAGAGGATGTTAATTCTGGACAAATACACTTTCAACTCCAGGAGAGAGACACAGTAAATTATCAGTTTATGACCCTCCAGGTTCCCTTATTTGGTAAATCTTCTTTCTCACAAGTCTCACGCTGCAGTGTTTCCTTCCAGGACCACAAAGACATGCAAAATTGATTACAATGAGACAGAAAAAGGCCACAAGGGATAACAAATGACCTCAGAAGGATGCAAACTGACCAAAAATATGTGCAAACTGGCCAGACTAAAGTCAAACACAAAAAGATGTGCAATGTGACCACAAAGATGCAAAGCGGCTGCAAGGAAACTTAATGACTAAACTAAAGTTGTGTCAATCCAGGCCTGAATTTGTGAATTACTTTTGGTTTAATTTGTCACAAGATTTTTAAGTCGGTTTAAAAATGTGACTTTCCAGTCACTTTGACCCTTTTGAAATTTAACCAGAGTGTTTGTAAAGTACCTAACTGGTGCAGGGGAAGATGTCAGAGTGGAATGTTTTATAAAATTTACATCTGATGGACATATCGATGATCTGCAGCAGAAAACAAAAATGTTTCTACCTCTGTGCAAAGAAATCAGATCAATTCAACAGAGGAAGAAAAACCCAAAGAGACAAGAAGAAACTCAAGACTCAACGCACAAGGCTGAATTCTTGTGTGAAGTGTGTCGGAGGATTTTCTATGTCTCTACATGACTGTGTTGGCATGCCTGAATGCCGGCATTAAGTTTGTGTGTTTTGTGTAGAAAGTGTGTGTGCGTGTGTGTGTGTGTGTGCAGCCTGCAGTGGAGGGAAACCGCAGGTAAAATTAGGAGATGAAGTGTGACATGCCCTGAAGAGGGGAAAATCTGAACGCACTGCAATTCACCAGCGTCCACACACACACACACTACAATACCATGACACCATGACACCATGTCTGACCTGCAAGGACTCGAAATCTTAAGAACTATCTGACCTTTACCCAAATATTCATTCATCATTTAATATTCATTCAATATTTATATGAAACACCAGCGGCCGTGTACAGAATCACAGAGGATCATTCAAGGGCCAGAGGGTACAGTCAGTGAGGCCCAGGGCCACAGGAAAATGACCACAGAGGTGCTAAATGAGTAGAAAAAGATAAAAAGTAACCACGAGGGGAAGCACAGTGTCCACAGAGAGATGCAAATAACAAAAAGCTGCATGATGACAACAAAAAAGGTGAAAATATTCAAACAAAAACACATAAAATTGCACCAAAACATAAATATGCGAAACAACACTAAAGGGATGCAAAAATTACACAAAATGAACAGAAACGTTGTGCAAACAGTGCACAAAATTATAACCAACCAAAACTACCCACTAATAATCCCACAGGGATGCACAATGACTACACTAAGATGTCAAATGATCAGAAGAAAAGTCTACAAAAAGCACAGAATGACTAAGAAGAGACGCTAAACTACTACAAAGAGCTGCGGAAAGGCCAAGCGAAAGCAATGAGACCACAAACAAACATTATCGTTTGTAGTTATTTTACGTCTCTTCCAATCTGCTGCTCTTATATGCCAGTGGTATTATTCGGTGCCCCGGGGCCCACACAGTGTCTCATAACACACCCTCATAGAAAATCAGACTAAAGGAAACCTGAATCTTTGCGACCACAGAGCAGCAGAACGCGGTGAATGAAAGCAGATCAGTGGTTTGAACACGGAGGTCACATCTTTTCGTCTTTGTGCAAACAGCCTCTAAAGATGATGAGTTACTCATAAATCCCAATAAACAAGTCCAGACATTCACATCCACCTCATTCCAGCCTGGAAAAACCAAGCTCAGAGATCACGTGTCTGCTCAGCTCTCAACTCAGAAGTGGCTCATAATGAGGTCATTTACATTTTTAATTCTTCCCAGTGGAACTTCGTCGTGTTTTACCTTTTTTTATTTATTTATTTTTTTACACTATTTTCTGCACTTTTGCAACCGTTCTGCCGTAATCTCTTCTTTAAAGCACGCCACGGAATAAAAGCATTACTTAAACACGCTAAAGAGTTATAAAATAAAGTAATCCGCTTACCTGTGCGCTGTGATTTTATCTGTGCGACCACAAGAAGCATGAAGATGCAGGTCTGAGACCACCTGTCGCGGCGACGCATCCTCGCAGCGATAATGTGATTCTGGAAAAAATAAAATGAAATAAAATCCCTTCAAACGCTTTGAGGAGGAGGGAGAGAATGAGAAACAAGTGTTCTCATCTCCAGCAGGCAGCTGGTGGAGTCTACCTGTGGGGGATGTGTGCACCTTTACGCACAGCTACGAGGGAAAGGGAGCTCTTTGAAGCTGGAGACGCACGGCAAGCTTTTCAAAGTAAAAGCCTGGAACACGTACACTTCCTTTAGGAAAATAAAAGTTCAAATAATCTTGCAAACATCCAGAAACAATAATATTATAAAGTGACCGCGACGCTTTAATGTTGTCACGTGATCCGGAAAATATATATATATATATAGATATATATATATATCTATATATATATAAAAAATGTTAATTGATTAATGTTTGAGCTGCGTTTTAAAGCTCGGGCTAGTCATTAGCATTCAGTCACTAATATCACAGGGCTACAACTAGCATCCTCCCATTAGCATACCAAGGTTAGTTATCAGGCTTGTAATTAGTATTCCCATGCTAGTAATTAGATCCAAGACAAGCAAATAATTTCCAGTCTATACATTACCATCCCTTGGCCGGAGATTAACATAACGGTAATTTAACGGCTAACCGTTAGGACTAGCCGTTAGGTTAGCATGCCTAAACTGGTGACTGGAATTCCAAGGCTTGTCAGTATCATTGCTAGGCTAGCAACTAGCATCCCGAGGCTAAGAACTAGCATTACTTGTCAACTCACTAGAATCCCTTATTACTCAGGTCAGGCATAGCTAATTATAGCGATTGCAATTCATTATTAACATACCAATGTTAGCCATCAGGCTTGCAATTAGGGTTGCCAACCGTCCCTTTGAAAACGCACTTTGTCCCGTATTACTGTGAGAATCAAAAATAGTGTGTAAAATGTCAATGATATTAATTAATAACAGGGCGCTTTATATGAACATTGACGGTAAATTATAAATATTCCCAGCCCTTCTCCTACTCTGACCAATGAGCTGACAGCGGGAATTCCGCTGTCAGAAGACAGCTCATTAATGACCAATTGGTCGAGGTACTGTCGCTTACAAGATACCGCAAGACAACACACTCGCACTTAATGTTTGCACTTTTCTTATTGCACTATTACAAGAGGAATGTTCTGCTTTATATTGTTTTATATTAATTTTTACAGTTTTAAGTTAAGCAGGACAGGTTTCTGTTTAAGAAAGATATTTGATTTTATTTTAAAAAATAAATTGTTGAATAATAATTAGTTTTGCGTCTAATTAATTAGTTTTGCGTCTAATTTAATTGAATCGTTTCACATGCACAAATAAGGGCTAAAAACAATTCACCACGCCGGGAAGGGTGAAGGCATTCGGGTCGGCCGGCCTTGCCAATGAGGTGTCCCTTATTTATTTTTCAGGGAGTTGGCAACCCTACGTGCAATAAGCATTCCCAGACTAGTGAATAGATATCCATAGGTAGCAACTAGCATCCCAAGGCTAACTACGACCATTCCTAGTCTCCTCATTAGCATCTCCTGGCTAGGGACCAGGCATTCTTTGTGTACTCACCAACATCCACAGGGTAGAGAGATGAATGCAAACAGCATTCCCAGGCAAGTCACTATCATTTCCAGGCTACCAAATAGCAACCCTAGACCAACAACTGCCATTCTTAGTCTTTTCACTACATGATTAGAGACCTCTATTCCAAGGCTAATTTCTAGAATCCCAGCTCCAAAGACTTTTAATTATTATTAGCATGCCTGATTAGCATTCTAAGACTAGTGACCAGATCCTGCATTCCTAGGCTAGAAACTAGCAGACCAACAACTATTTGTTCCTAGTAGTCTTGTCATTAGCCCCCTTTGACTAGCATTCATATCTTAGTCCTAACCATCCAAACACAAAAAAGAATGCCTTCAGATAGTAGATGCTAGCAAAGGGATGCTAATCAGTAGCCTAGAACAACAAGTCTTTGAATGCCAGCTGCTAGCACAGAGTTGCTATGCATGCTTGTTGCTAACCTAGGAGTCTATCCTGGTGATGCTCGTGACTAATAAAGTCAGTTGCATGTCCACTGTTTTGCAGAGACAGGAATGTGACTTACCTAGAGAGAGATCAGAAAGCAGCTGTCTTTATTTGAGTTGGATCCATTGTCTTCAAAGCTGCCTTTGGTCAGTTTGGCTGAGAACCACATTTCAAGTTGCAATGTTTATGAGATTTCCACGTTTACACACTTCACCCCTCAGGCTACAGAAATACAAAATAAGTACCTGTGTGGCAGCTGACAACGGTGTAATAGAAAAATTAGTCCTGAAAGATAGATGGAGGGCCCTAAAATTACAAAGTGTAGATTTCTGAATATGGAGCTATAGAAGCTAGAAGACAGACTAATGTTGAGTTAGTTTGAGTCTCTGTTCAGACACGTTGGCTTGCAGTGTGGCACCTGTCTGTGGTCTGGAGTAAAAACTGCATTCCACAACAAGAGAAAGGCTTTGCATGATGATGACAGATGCTCCACCACCACTACTACCACCCACCAGTGGGCCAAAGGTTTTGGTAAAAGGTGCCATGTTGTGCTGTCACATTTCTAACAGTAGCCAAGAAGGGACGAACGAAACACTCCTTTTTAAATGTTAATATTCAGAAAAAAAGTTTTATTTAGAAGGACCCCCCTTTGTTTGGTGGACGAAAGGAAAGTCAGTGTTAGTTCGTCAGGGTTTGTCAGGACATGCCCTCCTCAAGTCTAAACCGTACTGACTGAATAGAAAAATCCCTCCCCGTCTACATCCACTGCTCCTCATTTCAGTGTCAATCCTGTCTGCACACGTAAAGATGAGTCCACTTTCCACTGTCATTCCTTCCCCACCGGGTGTACTCTTAGGGCTGTTGTTATTAAGACCTCCCCTCCTCCTCACGCTTTAAATTTAAATTCCATCCATCTTCTGTGCTGCTCTGAGCTGTCAGAGCTCAGGAAGACTGAAGGTAGCACTTAGGTACATGAGTGCAACACTCGCAAACACCTGTCATGTTTGTCTGAACACACGGTGTGACAGCGCGTCCTCCCGCCGACCTGCAATGGAGAAGAATACCGAGCTTTGTGTCTCTTGCCAAAGAGGGTTGTTCACCTTCTATTCCATCTCAACGGCAGGAAGTTTCAGAAACATCCTGTTGCTCGTTAAACAGCCCTGCAGAGAGACATGATGTCTGGGTACGTGTTGCTATCATAGATCCTCAACTCTTGGTGTCATGGAAGTTTTTGGAAACCTTCCTTTGAGATTTACTCCTTGCGTCTAACATATTTTTGCAGATTTGCTGGATGCAAATTTTCTGGACTGCAGGATGTGTTCTTCATTACTTTATGAGACGACCACCACCCACTGGATGTGCAGCTGACCACCTTGCTTGGCTAGAACCTACCATGCCTTAGTGTTAATCACTAGCTCCCTAAGTAGTAATATTTTAGCTCATGGGTAGGGGACTGAGGGGATGAAATAAATTACTGCAAACTAAATAGTTTTAGCATTTTATTCTTTTACAGTTACACCATGATAATTTATACACGACTGTAAACAGACACATGAAGCATAGTTTTCACAGTACGTTCTGTTATATGATAGCATGCAGGCGGATGCTGTGAAAACTGCTTAGAAGTATCTGTAGTGTCACTTTTGTGCTGTTTAAAAGCCACAGGTTGTGCTTGTAACCGGATCTGAGGCTACAATAGTCTTTGAGGGTGGTAAAAGTGTTTTACTCTTAAAGCAGCACAAAAGTATTTCAGGTATAATCATGAACTGATATCTGACAGACATAATTTACTGTGGTTGTGTTTACTGTATTTTCTTATTCATACACTTACTGTTTTAAAACAACCAACATCAACAGAACCAGTCCGTGTTCAACTGTACCACACAAACAAGTAAAAGCTCTTCAGTGAGTCGACAGCGCTGTCACACATCAACACAATAAAGAAAATTAACTTATAATACAAGATGAACCTGATGTATTCGGTTCATTTCCGGCCTCTATGGACACGTCTCTGGGAGATATTTCTTCTGAAAAATCAGTCAGATTATTCAACTATGAAAATACCTGCAGATCAAGTTTTTGGTTGCAGCTTTTAAATAGTCATGAAAAAACTATTCGGTACAATAACTCACCAGGATGAGCAGGAGATTTTTGACTTCTGCATTGTCCGATGAATTCTGTTAAAATGACATTTAAATTATCAAGCTTTTTGTTCACGGTTGATGAAATAGCTTCCTCTGGGAGTCATTTTTATGATCAAGTTTAACTCACCAATTTCATTGCTGGCCTCTAGGGACCTGTTCGTGGGAGTTGGTGCTCTTTCTGAAAAATGTCAAACTGTCTTATTATAATGTCTTCACTGATGGTGCAGTCCATCATCTGCTATTGGCTCTAACATCTTGAAACTCTTTAGATAGATCCAGCTTCTTTATAGACAGCCTCTTGTCTAGACTGATTTCTAAACTGATAAACGGGTCAAAAGAATCATCAGGACAACAATGGAATAATTAAGTCACAAGCCACCATAACTGCCAACAGAGGACTGTGATGGGTCTGCTGTCAGAAAATAAAAGAACCGTCATGACGAGTGCACATCTTCAAAACATATTTACAAGGTAAGTCTTTAAATTCTTCTGACATAAAATCTACGAAC
This sequence comes from Chelon labrosus, assembly GCF_963514085.1. Taxonomy (NCBI): domain Eukaryota; kingdom Metazoa; phylum Chordata; class Actinopteri; order Mugiliformes; family Mugilidae; genus Chelon; species Chelon labrosus. The sequence goes on along the minus strand of NC_140357.1, from coordinate 11,982,750 downwards.
TGCAGCTTTTGACTTTTCTCTGTACTGCAGATTGCTCTGAAAGGTGTTGTGATGAAAATAATTTATTTAGAGCATTACTTAGACAGAGTGTTTTGTTCATGTCTTTTGAAATAGTTTCTCCTGGGAGTCATTTTTATGATCAAGTTTAACTCAACAGGTTAATTTCTGGTTTCTGGGGAAATTACATCTGGCTGGATTTGGGGAGATTTAGACAGATCTTCTTCTGAGAAATGTCAGATTATTTAACTATGAAAATAACTACAGATTATATTTTTGTCAGTGGTTGCAGCTTTTAGATAGTCATGAAAAACATCCTATTCATCCCAATAACTCACCAGGTTGACCACTGGTTCCTGGGGCTGAAGGAGACATTTGTGGCTTCAGAGGAGCTTCTTTGACTTCTAGCTTCTCTGATATAGTCTCTGTTAAAATGACAAAGAAATTGTCAAGTGTTTTCATTCACAGTTGACGAAATAGTTTCTCCTTGGAGTCATTGTTATGATCAAGTTTAACTCACCAGGTTTATTGTTGGTGTCTGTGGACACGTCAGGTGGCTGGGTTTGGGAAGATTTTTTTTCTTCTCCTGAAAAATGTCAGATTATTCAACTATGGAAATATGTCTGTGAAGGTTCTCAGTAATCCAGGTCATAGTATATCCAAAAAAGTGTTTAAAAAAAGCAGCTGGATTTGTAGAGGGTTTTTTGACGTTTTACCACTCATCTGAGTAGCTTCTTCGGTTTGGTTTGAAGTCAATAACTCTACAACTCCAGTTGCCTTTTTTTAAAAGCTTTTTTTTTGGATTAACTATGGAAATACCTACAGATCAAGTTTTTGTCAAAACATATTTACAAGGCAAGTCTTCAAATTCTTCTGCAATAAAATCTACAAACTGCAGCTTGTGATGAAAATAATTTATATAGAGCATTACTTAGACAGAGAATGACAGAAACACTGTTAGAATCAATCCAAGGACTCAACATATACCTGGTGGACATAACAAACATCACTACCTGTGTGCCAGCATGGGAATGTCTCCACAGATAATTAACATGTTACTCACCAGATTCATTCCTTTGGGGGGTTAGTATGGAGCAGGCAAGTGATTGCTGCTGCACTGCAGTGTGGTGAGGGGGTGGGGATGGTGTAGCAGGGAGACACAAGCGAGCTGTGCGGAAGACTATGGAAATCAGGAGGGAGTGTGGCAAAGAGCAGAAGGAGTGCAAAATATCCAAAAAAAGCATTTGTTTAAAGAAGATATACATCTGCCACGGAAAAAAGGAAGTTCATAGGAAACCAGAGTGGGTGAAGTAATCAACCTTGAAAATCTGGAACCTTACGTGGAGCTCTGAAATCCAAAAGCAGTAACAAAGAAATCTTCTGCATGCGGGGCACTGAAGTCTTCTGCCAGGACTACCCAGGCTAAGGCTTATTAACCTCCTGTCCCTGACAACATCTCTCTCCAAACCGCAAGTCTTCCATTATCCTCTCTTTCTTTTTATCCTTCACATTTTCTGTATTAAAACCCCTTACGTTCTTTTGATATATAATGTAACATATCAGCATTGAGCTTTGGGTTGGTTATTTTTATTTATTAACAAACATCACTACCTGTGTGCCAGCATAGGAATGTCTCCACAGATAATTAACATGTTACTCACCAGCTTCAGCATTGGTTTTGAAACATGAATGTATTGGTAGTATTGTCTCTTCTGATACACGGGTGATGTATCTAACATATATCACATTTAATGACAAATAATGTGCAGAACAAAAATCTATGGATCTGTCAAACTGTGCAGTTTCACATAATTAAATCACATTTTACTCACCAGGTACAGGGTTAGGAGAGAGCTGCAGTGCGTCTGCTGTCAGAAAAAAAGAACCGTCACGACGAGTGCACATCTTCAAAACATATTTACAAGGTAAGTCTTTTCTTGTAAATAAATATGTTTATAATGATAATACACAAATCAATGTTCATTTGGTAGAATAATTATAATCTGCTGTGAATTCTTACCTCTTTTGTGTTTGTGTTTGTAAAAGACGACACCAACAATGACACCAACAATGACACCAACAATGAAACCAACCACCGGCAGTACGAAAAACCCATGCAGACCGTTATCGTTATTGCCTACAAAAAATAAAAAATAAAATCTGTAAATGGTTTGTAAGCACGCTGTATTCTAATGTTAGCTGAGACACTTCTGAGAATACGATGTAGATAAATGTAGATGTGAAACTCACCAGTGGTGGAGGACGACAAGGTGATGAAAGGGTTGAGGACTTCTTCGCTGCTTTCAGAGCTGACTGGGTTCTCCATCTTACAGATAAACGAACAATCCTTCTCCTCCTAAAAAACAACATTAGCTTGAAGTTCATAAAATAAAAATGGTCCTTGAATGTATGAATTACTTGATCTGTTACAGATCACATTCACCTTTGTTATTCTGAGCTCCTTGGTTTTACTCTTCAACACGTCACCTGACCACCAGGAATAGACGACTGGTTCAGAGTCTGTAGTGATGCCTTCACAGGTGAGAACACAGTGGGTTTTTTCAGCATCACAGCTTTCTGAGACAGTGGGTGTAGGAACTTCAGCTGATGGAAACAAACAAACATGTCATTAGATTAAAGATGAATAAATTATCAGATATTCCAGACTAGCTTGAGTCATATTTCTTCCACTTACAGATAACCAGGATTTCAGTTGGGTTCAGGACTCTTTTGTTGATCTCTGCTGTGTAGCTGCCGCTGTCCTCTAGTGACACGCCTGGGAAGGTCATCTCTCCAGTTTTGGTGTTCAGTTTAAAGCGACCTAAAATTATATCAACAGTTATCTACCAAAGAAGACTGAAGGTGTTCTGTGTGTTATCAGGGACTTAATTAAAGGCGTTAAATACCTTTGTAGTTCAGGTAGAATAAAGTCTTGTCTCCGTACCACTTCACTGCGAGGTTTGAATTGTGTTTCCATGCTATGCTGGTGATGGGAGCATCCACAGAGTCTGGACTAAGGACAACTGTGTCTCCTACTTTCTTGTACTTGTCTGCAAAGGGAACAACTATATGAAAACATGTCATACACTTACATTTACACTTGAAGAATCAAAAAGGCACTTTTAATAACTTGTGGCATATCTACAGGGATATTTTAAATATTAGCTATAGATAGAAAACATGTCAGGTATGACATGTGATACCCTGCTTAGTATTTACTGTATTAGTTTGTAGTATAAGTAGATAATATAATTTGGGCTATACGTATAAGCTGGCTAAACACAGACCTGACAGTCATACATGTGCATGAATATATGTCAAAAAGAGTCAGAACATACCTGAGTTAGCTTGACATGTATTCAGTGTCACTGACAAGAGAATCACCATCAACGCCCAACAGTTGATGGTAAAAACCTGCTCCATCCTGTCAGAAATAAATTAAAATGAGACGGAAATAAACTGAGAGACGGCTTACAATGTCAGGGAAACAAAATCTACGGTAAATAAACCCTGAATAGATGGATAACAATCCACCCGTTGATGGAGGAGAAGAGGGGAAGAGGAGAGAGGAGAGAGGGTTGGGTCGCAGCTGAAAGTGAAACTAAACTGAAAAGACGCAGTTTAAAAAAACAAAAAGAAGAAAAGGCATCATGATCAGATCATCCTTCTCAAACTACTAAATTAAATTCATAAAAAATATATATATATATTTTTTTTAAAAAAAATAAAACATTATTTTGTATTGCTTTGTCTTAACTATAAGACTTTATATTTCTATTTTTTTCCCCATCTTCACATATTCAAAAACTAACACTGCTTTATTTTAATGTGTTAGAAGCTAAAAACGTTGATTAATAAACTATGTTAAGTGTCAGGGAGGCTTATGAGCACAGAGAAGCTAGTAGCTAACCTATGGATGCTGGTAAATAGCTGCAATAAATGAAATGACCATAAACTAAATGAGAAGAACTGAACAGCAGAACTGGTAGCTAAACCACAGACACCACACATAGACCATCAAGTGTTCAAAGGTATGCAGAGTTCAGCTCTGGCTACAGAAAAGAACAAATGGAAAAATTAAGGAGCACGACTACAAGCAGACACAGAACTGTACACCTGACCTGAAGGCAAACCAATCCTCCCAGTTTATTTTAATATGCTGCTTTAATGAGACAGTGTCATGTCTCAACAGGAGAGATGGTAGATACGATAAATAAAAGTGTTTACTGCATATGGATCCTCAAATTACTGTAGACATTTTTGTGCTACCACAAGAAGTATTCCCCTGCTCAAACACAGACACCATGACTAAAGCATTAGTAAAAGAGATAATCCCGAGATAAGGCATTCCTGAAACAATCAACCGTGACATCGAAACTCATTTTGTTAACGACGTATTCACACCAACATCCCAGACTCCAAAGACAGAACTAATAAACCACTGTGCTCATCACCCACAGTCTGCAGGATTAGTGGGAAGACCTAAAGGCACAATAAAGTCAAGCTGAAAAAGACCACGGAAGAAACTGTTTATACTGTTTGTCCCTGGTAATAATGAATATGCATATTACCCCAGCATCATCAGGGCTAACACTGTTTAGATTCCTCAGCTAAAACCATAAAGAGACCATAAAATGATACGGATGCTAACAAACTGAGAGACTTCTTCAGTTAATTCTGTTATAAAACACTCCCCTGAGTCCTGAGGATGCAGATGCTAAGCCTAGAGACTGGCTGCTGATCAAAGTCATAAAGAGAAAGACGTGGTCCAGTCTGAGGTGGGAAGGCCCATTCCAAGTCCTTCTCACCAACCCAGCTGAAGCAGAGATTGATGAAAGGACTCTGTGGATTCACCTGTCACACTGTAAAAAGGTAATTGACGATCCATTTAAGAATCTCTTACGAGTCACGGTTCAGCAGGTGGAGCGGGAGGACAACATCTCTCCTAGTCTCTGTTACAGTGGCTGCAGCTCTGATGGACTCATACAGCGCTGGATCGAGGCCATCATGTACCATGAACCATGTACCAGCAGATGGAGACTGATGATGACGACGATGCTGAAGAAATCCAAGTGTTATGTGTTGATGTTAGTCAGGATGGACACAGTGAAGCTGATGTTTGACGTTTTTCCTTAGACATGCATTTTATTAAGTATATTATTGTTAACATAACTGTATGTGACATTTTATCTGAATTCCCTTAACAACGGTCTTTGAAGGCAGCACAGCATTGTATTGTATATCCAGCATGTATTTAAAGTACAACAACACACGTATAAATGCATCAAGACAAATTTGGAGAAACAAATCTCAGAGGACAAGCGGTTACAGAAAATGATTGGTCTAGTGGCGTCCTCTGGTGGACAGATGAGGAATTCATGACCCAGCAGCTGCTGCACCATTTAAAAAACTAACACATATAAATACACAAATACAGCTTTACACAATCATCGTTGGTCCAACAGCAGTACTGATCCTCCGTACCTCTGCTCGTCCTCTACACTGAGCTGTAACAGTGGTCTTCCAGTGCATCAACAGAGGACATTGTGCATCATTAATGGTCTGAGATACTCACTATGAACACATTGATAGCGTTTTTTTTTTAGTTTAACATATATCCCTTAATATCACATGGCACGGACATGAGCTGCAGGAATCAGAAATGTAAAGTTGAATAAAATACAATAAAATAAACCTTACATTTCCTCTGATAGAGTCGATGCTTCAAGTCCTTTAGCAGAAGGTAACAAATTGTCTTACTTGCTTGCTCCCTTTGCAAATTCCCTCTTCAAAATACTTCAGCATTAGTTGTAATTTTCTTGCTTCTCCTCCATGTTTGGGTTCAGGGCTTCACTATTTGGCGTCACTGTTGTCTTCTGTTACTACTGTTAAAAGCAACGAGAGATTACCACAATTAAGCCACAGTTCATGGAGGAGCATCTAAACTAAGTTTTAACTTTTAAATAGTCAAAAAAGAAAAACGTCCTATTCAGTAAAATAACTCACCGAGAACATGGACAGGAACTTTGATATCAGACTTGAATTCTCTGATAAAATGATAAAAGACTTGTCAAGTGTTTTGTTCACGTTAAATAGTTTCTCCTTGGAGTCATTTTTATGATCAAGTTTAACTCACCAGGTTCATTGTTGGTTCCTGGAGACACGTCAGTCCTCTTTTCTTGGGGAGATGGTGCTTGGACGTCTGAAAAATGTCAAACTGTCTTGTTATAATGTCTTCACTGGTGGTGCAGTCCATCATCTGCATTTGGCTCTAACATCTTGAAACTCTTTAGATAGATCCAGTTCATATATTCAGACTTCCTGTTTTGCTTAAAAATACCAAAAGCAGCTGTAAAATGGTCATGAAAAAAAAAAAACAGACTGATCACTGGTACCTGAGGAAGGAGCAGATATTGTTGCCTCAGGAGGAGCTTCTTCTTTCTCTGGTGTCTTTGATGTGGTCCCTGTTAAAACAACACAGAAGTTGTCAAGTGTTTTGTTCATGTTTCTTGAAATAGTTTCTCCTTGGAGTCATTTTAATGATCAAGTTTAACTCACCAGGTCCATTTCTGGCCTCTAGGGACACGTCTGTGGGAGATTTTCTTTCTTCTTCTGAAAAATGTCAGATTATTTAACTATGAAAATACCTACAGATTATATTTTTGTCAATGGTTGCAGCTTTTAAATAGTCATGAAAAATCATCCTATTCATCCCAATAACTCACCAGGTTGACCAATGGTACCTGAGGCATAAGGAGATATTTGTGGCTTCGGAGGAGATTCTTTGACTTCTGGCTTCTCTGATATAGTCTCTGTTAAAATGACAAAGAAATTGTCAAGTGTTTTCATTCACAGTTGATGAAATAGTTTCTCCTTGGAGTCATTGTTATGATCAAGTTTAACTCAGCAGGTTTATTGTTGGTGTCTGTGGACACGTCATCCGACTGGGTTTGGGAAGATTTTTTTTCTTCTTCTGAAAAATGTCAGATTATTCAACTATGGAAATATGTCTGTGAAGGTTCTCAGTCATCCAGGTCATGGTATATCCAAAAAAGTGTTTCAAAAAAAGCAGCTGGATTTGTAGAGGTTGTTTTGAGAAGACGTTTCACCACTCATCTGAGTAGCTTCTTGGGTTTGGTTTGAACCTACAAGTCAAAAACTCCACAAGTCCAGTTGCCTTTTGTTAAAAGTTTTTTTTTTGGATAAACTATGGAAATACCTACAGATCAGGTTTTTGTCAGTGGTTTCAGCCTTTAATTTGTCATTTAAACGTACTGTTCAGTACAATAAGTCACCAGGGTGATTGCTGATACTGGACAAATCCACAAACTGAACCTGAGCAGATTCTGATCCTTGATCTTCTGCTATCTTTGATGAATTAACTGATAAAAACAAGATAGTTTTTACAATCTGGGATCTCAAATGGATGAAGCTTCAAGCATCAGTCAAATACTGGAGATAAATTTGATGTAGCTCTCTGCAACACGTTTGTTTTGCTGAGGAAGAAGTGTCCATGTAGCTCAACATGATCACATACGTGTTGTCAAGTTTACTCACTTGTTTCATTCCTGGTTTCTTCATCCATTTTATTATTAATCAACACTTCCTCCTCTGTCAAATCATAAAAGAACTGTCATGACCAGCACATCTTTTAGTTACATACAGTAGCTTCAGCATTCACAGTTTTATCTCCTAGTGAATGTAAAAACATTTATCTTCTTTATAGACAGCCTCTTGTCTGGACTGATTTCTAAACTGATAAAAGAGTCAAAAGAATCATCAGGACAACAATGCATCTGTCAAACTGTGCAGTTTCACAAAATTAAATCACATTTTACTCACCAGGTACAGGGTTAGGAGAGGCCTGTGATGAGTCTGCTGTCAGAAAATAAAAGAACCGTCACGACGAGTGCACATCTTCAAAACATATTTACAAGGTAAGTCTTCAAATTCTTCTGACATAAAATCTACAAACTGCAGCTTTAGACTTTTCTCTGTACTGCAGATTGCTCTGAAAGGTGTTGCGATGAAAATAATTTTATATAGAGCATTACTTAGACAAAGAAGCTGTCAAGTGTTTTGTTCATGTTTTTTGAAATAGTTTCTCCTTGGAGTCATTTTTATGATCAAGTTTAACTCAACATGATCATTGTTGATTTTTGTGGACTCATCGGTCTTCTCTTCTTGGAGAGATGTTACCTCATCTGAAAAATGTCAAACTGTCTTGTTATAATGTCTTCTCTGATGGTGCAGTCCATCATCTGCTATTGGCTCTAACATCTTGAAACTCTTTAGATAGATGCAGCTCATATATTCAGACTTCATGTTTTGCTTAAAAATGGAAATACCTACAGATCAAGTTTTTGTCAATGGTTGCAGCTTTTAAATAGTCATTTAAACGTACTGTTCAGTACAATAAGTCACCAGGGTGATTGCTGATACTGGACAAATCCACAGATTGGACCTGAGCAGATTCTGATCCTTGGCCTTCTGCTATCTTTGATGAATTAACTGATTAAAAACAAGATAGTTTTCACTATCTGGGATCTCAAATGGGTGCAGCTTCAATTCTCAGTCAAATACTGGAGATAAATTTGATGTAGCTCTCTGCAACACGTTTGTTTTGCTGAGGAAGAAGTGTCCATGTAGCTCAACATGATCACATACGTGTTGTCAAGTTTACTCACCTGTTTTATTGATGTCTTCTGGACTGGATGGTTCTTGGACTACGTTCTTGTCATCTTTAATCAGCAGTTTCTCCTCTGTCAAATCATAAAAGAACTGTCATGACCAGCACATCTTTTAGTTACATACAGTAGCTTCAGCATTCACAGTTTTATCTCCTAGTGAATGGAAAAACATTTATCTCCTTTATAGACAGCCTCTTGTCTGGACTGATTTCTAAACTGATAAAAGAGTCAAAAGAATCATCAGGACAACAATGCATCTGTCAAACTGTGCAGGTTCACATAATAAAATCACATTTTACTCACCAGGTACAGTGTTATGAGAGGTAACTGGCTCATCTGGATGTCCTTGGTCATCTGAGTTCTCTGATAAAGTCCCTGGCAAAATGACAAAGAAGTTGTTAAGTTTATTGTTTACATTTGTTGAAACTGTTTCTCCTTGGAGTCATTTTTATGATCAAGTTTAACTCCCTGTTGACTCATCAGTCTTCTGGTCTTTGGGAGGTTTTACTTGGACGTCTGAAAAATGTCAAACTGTCTTGTTATAATGTCTTCACAGATGGTGCAGTCCATCATCTGCTATTGGCTCTAACATCTTGAAACTCTTTAGATAGATGCAGCTCATACATTCAGACCAGGGGCGGAGCTATGGGCGGGCCTGGATATGCACAGGCCCACCCAGATTGACAGATTGCCCACCCAGTCAGATTCATGAATTATTATTATTATTATTATTATTATTATTATTATTATAAAATTTGATTTAATAGTGTCATTGTGGTTTTTATTTTCTTGAACATTTAGAATTTATATACACAAAAAATAAAAACGAACTTAATCTTTCACGTGATGATGTCGCGCGACACTTCAGTTCACCAGCGATCAGAAGGCGGGATATTATGGTAGGCCTTCTGGAGCAGGTGGATACAGCTGTTCACAATGGCTAAACGTAAACAGTTCGGATTATGATGACATTATCAATGCGTTTAACGCAAAATCCAGAAGACTCCGCCTTGTGTAAAAACTGCCGGTAAGACAGCGGTTTTATTTTATGTATTCTGGCCAGTCGTGGCATGTTGTGATTGTGGTTATGTAAAGAAGTTCTGAACTTAAACGTTTTCAATTTGTCTGACATTTCAATAGCTGTGATGTATTGTTCTTATTAGTTTGAGCACTGAACTGTCCGGGGTGCTGAAAGTGAAGGCGGTGAAATTAAACGGATTTTTGTGGAGTATTGGTTTCTACTGTAGGTATACTGTAGGTACTGTAGCTTTTATCTGTCTCATTTACTCCGAAGAGTTTCCACGCCACCGACATATTATTTGTTTGTATCCATCATCTGCTGATTCAAGATTCAAAAAACTTTGTCCGGCACATAGTGACAGAGCTCAAAACAAACGCCACAAAGACATAAAAAACACATTTAAACCAATGAGACCTGTCTATTTTGCTTTGCGTGTTTGAAGACGTGTTTGTTTTACTTTAAACAGTCTATGCAAAGGGAGCTTGGCAAAAATGACGTCATTGATCGGATCGGTGAAATAAGACATTACTGCTGATCGCACTAATTGCATAAAATGCTGATCTGATATAGCCGATCAGATCAGATATCCTTCGTACCATAGGCTAGTTTACAGTGGCCTGACAGATTTTATTATATCATAAACTTTTACACACATCTCATATCAGCTTTAAAAATAATCAGGCCCATCCTGATTTTTCCAGGCCTACCCATTAGCCACGTTCTGGCTCCGCCACTGATTCAGACTTCCTGTTTTGCTTAAAAATGGAAACACCTACAGATCAGGTTTTTGTCAATGGTTTCAGCTTTTAAATTGTCATTTAAACGTACTGTTCAGTACAATAAGTCACCAGGGTGATTGCTGATACTGGACAAATCCACAGATTGGACCTGAGAAGATTCTAATCCTTGGTCTTCTTCTATCTTTGGTGAATTAACTGATAAAAACGAGATAGTTTTTACAATCTGGGATCTCAAATGGATGCAGCTTCAAGCATCAGTCGAATACTGGAGATAAATTTGATGTAGCTCTCTGCAACATGTTTGTTTTGCTGAGGAAGAAGTGTCCATGTAGCTCAACATGATCACATATGTGTTGTCAAGTTTACTCACCTGTTTCATTCATAGTTTCCAGATTGGATGGTTCTTGGGTTGCATTCTTGTCATCTTTAATCAACAGTTTCTCCTCTGTCAAATCATAAAAGAACTGTCATGACCAGCACATCTTTTAGTTACATACAGTAGCTTCAGCATTCACAGTTTTATCTCCTAGTGAATGTAAAAACATTTATCTTCTTTATAGACAGCCTCTTGTCTGGACTGATTTCTAAACTGATAAAAGAGTCAAAAGAATCATCAGGACAACAATGCATCTGTCAAACTGTGCAGGTTCACATAATAAAATCACATTTTACTCACCAGGTACAGGGTTATGAGAGGTAACTGGCTCATCTGGATGTCCTTGGCCATCTGAGTTCTCTGATAAAGTCCCTGGCAAAATGACAAAGAAGTTGTTAAGTTTATTGTTTACATTTGTTGAAACTGTTTCTCCTTGGAGTCATTTTTACGATCAAGTTTAACTCCCTGTTGACTCATCAGTCTTCTGGTCTTTGGGAGGTTTTACTTGGACGTCTGAAAAATGTCAAACTGTCTTGTTATAATGTCTTCACAGATGGTGCAGTCCATCATCTGCTATTGGCTCTAACATCTTGAAACTCTTTAGATAGATGCAGCTCATACATTCAGAACAGGGGCGGAGCTATGGGCGGGCCTGGATGTGCACAGGCCCACCCAGATTGACAGATTGCCCACCCAGTCAGATTCATGAATTATTATTATTATTATTATTATTATTATTATAAAATTTGATTTAATAGTGTCATTGTGGTTTTTATTTTCTTGAACATTTAGAATTTATATACACAAAAAATAAAAACGAACTTAATCTTTCACGTGATGATGTCGCGCGACACTTCAGTTCACCAGCGATCAGAAGGCGGGATATTATGGTAGGCCTTCTGGAGCAGGTGGATACAGCTGTTCACAATGGCTAAACGTAAACAGTTCGGATTATGATGACATTATCAATGCGTTTAACGCAAAATCCAGAAGACTCCGCCTTGTGTAAAAACTGCCGGTAAGACAGCGGTTTTATTTTATGTATTCTGGCCAGTCGTGGCATGTTGTGATTGTGGTTATGTAAAGAAGTTCTGAACTTAAACGTTTTCAATTTGTCTGACATTTCAATAGCTGTGATGTATTGTTCTTATTAGTTTGAGCACTGAACTGTCCGGGGTGCTGAAAGTGAAGGCGGTGAAATTAAACGGATTTTTGTGGAGTATTGGTTTCTACTGTAGGTATACTGTAGGTACTGTAGCTTTTATCTGTCTCATTTACTCCGAAGAGTTTCCACGCCACCGACATATTATTTGTTTGTGTCCATCATCTGCTGATTCAAGATTCAAAAAACTTTGTCCGGCACATAGTGACAGAGCTCAAAACAAACGCCACAAAGACATAAAAAACACATTTAAACCAATGAGACCTGTCTATTTTGCTTTGCGTGTTTGAAGACGTGTTTGTTTTACTTTAAACAGTCTATGCAAAGGGAGCTTGGCAAAAATGACGTCATTGATCGGATCGGTGAAATAAGACATTACTGCTGATCGCACTAATTGCATAAAATGCTGATCTGATATAGCCGATCAGATCAGATATCCTTCGTACCATAGGCTAGTTTACAGTGGCCTGACAGATTTTATTATATCATAAACTTTTACACACATCTCATATCAGCTTTAAAAATAATCAGGCCCATCCTGATTTTTCCAGGCCTACCCATTAGCCACGTTCTGGCTCCGCCACTGATTCAGACTTCCTGTTTTGCTTAAAAATGGAAACACCTACAGATCAGGTTTTTGTCAATGGTTTCAGCTTTTAAATTGTCATTTAAACGTACTGTTCAGTACAATAAGTCACCAGGGTGATTGCTGATACTGGACAAATCCACAGATTAGACCTGAGAAGATTCTGATCCTTGGTCTTCTTCTATCTTTGGTGAATTAACTGATAAAAACAAGATAGTTTTTACAATCTGGGATCTCAAATGGGTGCAGCTTCAAGCATCAGTCGAATACTGGAGATAAATTTGATGTAGCTCTCTGCAACATGTTTGTTTTGCTGAAGAAGAAGTGTCCATGTAGCTCAACATGATCACATATGTGTTGTCAAGTTTACTCACCTGTTTCATTGATGGCTTCTAGACTGGATGGTTCTTGGACTATATTCTTGTCATCTTTAATCAACGGTTTCATCTCTGTCAAATCATAAAAGAACTGTCATGACCAGCACATCTTTTAGTTCCATACAGTAGCTTCAGCATTCACAGTTTTATCTCCTAGTGAATGTAAAAACATTTATCTTCTTTATAGACAGCCTCTTGTCTGGACTGATTTCTAAACTGATAAAAGAGTCAAAAGAATCATCAGGACAACAATGCATCTGTCAAACTGTGCAGGTTCACATAATAAAATCACATTTTACTCACCAGGTACAGTGTTATGAGAGGTAACTGGCTCATCTGGATGTCCTTGGTCATCTGAGTTCTCTGATAAAGTCCCTGGCAAAATGACAAAGAAGTTGTTAAGTTTATTGTTTACATTTTTTGAAACTGTTTCTCCTTGGAGTCATTTTTATGATCAAGTTTAACTCCCTGTTGACTCATCAGTCTTCTGGTCTTTGGGAGGTTTTACTTGGACGTCTGAAAAATGTCAAACTGTCTTGTTATAATGTCTTCACAGATGGTGCAGTCCATCATCTGCTATTGGCTCTAACATCTTGAAACTCTTTAGATAGATGCAGCTCATACATTCAGACCAGGGGCGGAGCTATGGGCTGGCCTGGATATGCACAGGCCCACCCAGATTGACAGATTGCCCACCCAGTCAGATTCATGAATTATTATTATTATTATTATTATTATTATTATTATTATAAAATTTGATTTAATAGTGTCATTGTGGTTTTTATTTTCTTGAACATTTAGAATTTATATACACAAAAAATAAAAACGAACTTAATCTTTCACGTGATGATGTCGCGCGACACTTCAGTTCACCAGCGATCAGAAGGCGGGATATTATGGTAGGCCTTCTGGAGCAGGTGGATACAGCTGTTCACAATGGCTAAACGTAAACAGTTCGGATTATGATGACATTATCAATGCGTTTAACGCAAAATCCAGAAGACTCCGCCTTGTGTAAAAACTGCCGGTAAGACAGCGGTTTTATTTTATGTATTCTGGCCAGTCGTGGCATGTTGTGATTGTGGTTATGTAAAGAAGTTCTGAACTTAAACGTTTTCAATTTGTCTGACATTTCAATAGCTGTGATGTATTGTTCTTATTAGTTTGAGCACTGAACTGTCCGGGGTGCTGAAAGTGAAGGCGGTGAAATTAAACGTATTTTTGTGGAGTATTGGTTTCTACTGTAGGTATACTGTAGGTACTGTAGCTTTTATCTGTCTCATTTACTCCGAAGAGTTTCCACGCCACCGACATATTATTTGTTTGTGTCCATCATCTGCTGATTCAAGATTCAAAAAACTTTGTCCGGCACATAGTGACAGAGCTCAAAACAAACGCCACAAAGACATAAAAAACACATTTAAACCAATGAGACCTGTCTATTTTGCTTTGCGTGTTTGAAGACGTGTTTGTTTTACTTTAAACAGTCTATGCAAAGGGAGCTTGGCAAAAATGACGTCATTGATCGGATCGGTGAAATAAGACATTACTGCTGATCGCACTAATTGCATAAAATGCTGATCTGATATAGCCGATCAGATCAGATATCCTTCGTACCATAGGCTAGTTTACAGTGGCCTGACAGATTTTATTATATCATAAACTTTTACACACATCTCATATCAGCTTTAAAAATAATCAGGCCCATCCTGATTTTTCCAGGCCTACCCATTAGCCACGTTCTGGCTCCGCCACTGATTCAGACTTCCTGTTTTGCTTAAAAATGGAAACACCTACAGATCAGGTTTTTGTCAAACTGTGCAGGTTCACATAATAAAATCACATTTTACTCACCAGGTACAGTGTTATGAGAGGTAACTGGCTCATCTGGATGTCCTTGGTCATCTGAGTTCTCTGATAAAGTCCCTGGCAAAATGACAAAGAAGTTGTTAAGTTTATTGTTTACATTTTTTGAAACTTTCTCCTTGGAGTCATTTTTATGATCAAGTTTAACTCCCTGTTGACTCATCAGTCTTCTGGTCTTTGGGAGGTTTTACTTGGACGTCTGAAAAATGTCAAACTGTCTTGTTATAATGTCTTCACAGATGGTGCAGTCCATCATCTGCTATTGGCTCTAACATCTTGAAACTCTTTAGATAGATGCAGCTCATACATTCAGACTTCCTGTTTTGCTTAAAAATGGAAACACCTACAGATCAGGTTTTTGTCAATGGTTTCAGCTTTTAAATTGTCATTTAAACGTACTGTTCAGTACAATAAGTCACCAGGGTGATTGCTGATACTGGACAAATCCACAGATTGGACCTGAGCAGATTCTGATCCTTGGTCTTCTGCTATCTTTGATGAATTAACTGATAAAAACAAGATAGTTTTTACAATCTGGGATCTCAAATGGGTGCAGCTTCAAGCATCAGTTGAATACTGGAGATAAATTTGATGTAGCTCTCTGCAACACGTTTGTTTTGCTGAGGAAGAAGTGTCCATGTAGCTCAACATGATCACATATGTGTTGTCAAGTTTACTCACCTTTTTTATTGATGGTTTCTGGACTGAATGATCCTTGGACTACATCATTGTTATCATTAAGCAACGCTTCCATCTCTGTCAAATCATAAAAGAACTGTCATGACCAGCACATCTTTTAGTTACATACAGTAGCTTCAGCATTCACAGTTTTATCTCCTAGTGAATGTAAAAACATTTATCTTCTTTATAGACAGCCTCTTGTCTGGACTGATTTCTAAACTGATAAAAGAGTCAAAAGAATCATCAGGACAACAATGCATCTGTCAAACTGTGCAGGTTCACATAATTAAATCACATTTTACTCACCAGGTACAGGGTTAGAAGAGGCCTGTGATGCTGTCAGAAAATAAAAGAACCGTCAAGACGAGTGCACATCTTCAAAACATATTTACAAGGTAAGTCTTCAAATTCTTCTGACATAAAATCTACAAACTGCAGCTTTAGACTTTTCTCTGTACTGCAGATTGCTCTGAAAGGTGTTGTGATGAAAATAATTTTATATAGAGCATTACTTAGACAAAGAAGCTGTCAAGTGTTTTGTTCATGTTTTTTGAAATAGTTTCTCCTTGGAGTCATTTTTATGATCAAGTTTAACTCAACATGATCATTGTTGATTTTTGTGGACTCATCGGTCTTCTCTTCTTGGAGAGATGTTACCTCATCTGAAAAATGTCAAACTGTCTTGTTATAATGTTTTCTCTGATGGTGCAGTCCATCATCTGCTATTGGCTCTAACATCTTGAAACTCTTTAGATAGATGCAGCTCATATATTCAGACTTCATGTTTTGCTTAAAAATGGAAATACCTACAGATCAAGTTTTTGTCAATGGTTGCAGCTTTTAAATAGTCATTTAAACGTACTGTTCAGTACAATAAGTCACCAGGGTGATTGCTGATACTGGACAAATCCACAGATTGGACCTGAGCAGATTCTGATCCTTGGCCTTCTGCTATCTTTGATGAATTAACTGATTAAAAACAAGATAGTTTTCACTATCTGGGATCTCAAATGGGTGCAGCTTCAATTATCAGTCAAATACTGGAGATAAATTTGATGTAGCTCTCTGCAACACGTTTGTTTTGCTGAGGAAGAAGTGTCCATGTAGCTCAACATGATCACATACGTGTTGTCAAGTTTACTCACCTGTTTCATTGATGGTTTCTAGATTGAATGATTCTTGGACTACGTCCTTGTTACCATTAATCAACGCTTCCTTCTCTGTCAAATCATAAAAGAACTGTCATGACCAGCACATCTTTTAGTTACATACAGTAGCTTCAGCATTCACAGTTTTATCTCCTAGTGAATGTAAAAACATTTAGCTTCTTTATAGACAGCCTCCAGTCCGGACTGATTTCTAAACTGATAAAAGAGTCAAAAGAATCATCAGGACAACAATGCATCTGTCAAACTGTGCAGTTTCACAAAATTAAATCACATTTTACTCACCAGGAGGCACATCTTCAAAACATTTTTACATGTCTCCACAGACGACATGTTACTCACCATCTCCATTACTTTCGGAGGGTTGTGGAGGTGGTGGATATTCTCCTGAGAAATAATAAAAGAGTTGTCATGATCAGTACACCTGTCACTAATTTCTAACATTTTATAGAACAAACTTAAACATAACAAACAATAAAGCAATAACTGTGCAGGCATACCACATCTGGAGAAGTGAACAATGTAAATAAATATGTTTATAATGATAATACACAAATCAATGTTAATTTGGTAGAATAATTATAGTCTGCTGTGAATTCTTACCTGTTTTGCGTTTGTAAATGAAGAAACCAATGACACTAACCAGGACACCAACAATGACACCAACAATGACACCAACCACCGGAACCAAAATCAGTATCAATAACCAGTACAGATTGTTATCGTTATTCCCTACAAAAAAATAAAAATAAAACCTGTAAATGTTAGCTGAGAATACGATGTAGATAAATGTAGATGTGAAACTCACCAGGGTCCGGGGGGTTGATGAAAGGGTTGAGGACTTCTTTGCTGCTTTCAAAGCTGACTGGGTTTTCCATCTTACAGATAAATGAAGGATCCTTCTCCTCCTAGAAAACCAGTGAAAAACAACATTAGCTTGAAGTTCATGAAATAAAAATGGTCCTTCAATGTATGAATTACTTGATCTGTTACTGATCACATTCACCTTTGTTATGTTGAGCTCCTTGGTTTTACTCTTCATCATGTCACCTGACCACCAGGAATAGACGACTGGTTCAGCGTCTGTAGTGATGCCTTCACAGGTGAGAACACAGTGGGTCTTTTCAGCATCACAGCTTTCTGATACAGTGGGTGTAGGAACTTCAGCTGATGGAAACAAACAAACATTTCATTAGATTAAAGATGAATAAATTATCAGATATTCCAGACTAGCTTGAGTCATATTTCCTCCACTTACAGATAACCAGGATTTCAGTTGGGTTCAGGACTCTGTTATTGATCTCTGGTGTGTAGCTACCGCTGTCCTCTAGTGTCACGCCTGGGAAGGTCATCTCTCCAGTTTTGGTGTTCAGTTTAAAGCGACCTAAAATTATATCAACAGTTATCTACCAAAGAAGACTGAAGGTGTTCTGTGTGTTTTCAGAGATTTAATTAAAAGTGTTAAATACCTTTGTAGTTCAGGTAGAATAAAGTCTTGTCTCCGTACCACTTCACTGCGAGGTTTGAATTGTGTTTCCATGTTATGCTGGTGATGGGAGCATCCACAGAGCCTGGCCGAAGGACAACTGTGTCTCCTACTTTCTTGTACTTGTCTGCAAAGTAAACAACTATATGAAAACATGTCACTCATCTCATTTACATTTACATGTCAAGAATCAAAAAGGCACTTTTAATAACTTGTGGGATATCTACAGGGATATTTTAAATATTAGCTACAGATAGAAAACAAGTCATGTATGTTTTTACCAATAAATATATATTTGCTTGAGATACACTGCTTAGTATCTATTGTATTAGTATAGTAGTATAAGTAGATGATATCATATGGGCTATAAAAGCTGGCTAAACAAAGATCTGAGTCATACGTCAAAATTTTACGTTACTAATCCTGGTTTACGGCAAAAAAAACAAAATTAACATTCTACAGCAGGTTATTGATACATTAAGTGCGCATGCGCGTCCTTAAAGCTTACAAACGCTATACTACATATAAAATATACAGTTTTATATGTGACCATGCATGAATATATGTCAAAAAGAGTCAGAACATACCTGAGTTAGCTTGACATGTATTCAATGTCACGAACAAGAGAATCACCATCAACGCCCTACAGTTGATGGTAAAAACCTGCTCCATCCTCTAAGAAATAAATTAAAACGAGACGGGAATAAACTGAGATACGCCTTACAATGTCAGCAAAAAAATCTACGGTAAATAAACCTCGAATAGATGGATAACAGTCCGCAACAAAAAATGGAGGAGAAGAGGAGAGAGAGGTTGGATCGCGGCTGAAAGTGAAACTAAACTGAAAAGACGCAGTTTAAAAAAAAAACAAAACAAAACATGATCAGATCACCCTTCTCAAACTAAATTACATGCATAAAAAATATATATACAGTACATTTTATTAAAAATAAAACATTATTTTGTATTGCTTTGTCTTAACTATAAGACTTTATATTTCTCTCTTTTTTCATCTTCACATATTCAAAAACTAACACTGCTTTATTTTAATGTGTTGGAAGCTAAAAACGTTGATTAATAAACTATATTAAGTGTCAGGGAGGCTTATGAGCACAGAGAAGGTAGTAGCTAACCTATGAATGCTGGTAAATAGCTGAAATAAATGAAATGACCGTAAACTAAATGAGAAGAACTGAACAGCAGAACTGGTAGCTAAACCACAGACACCACACATAGACCATCAAGTGTTCAAAGGCATGCAGAGTTCAGCTCCGGCTGCAGAAAAGAACAAATGGAAAAATGACGGAGCACGACTACAAGCAGACACAGAACTGTACACCTGACCTGAAGGCAAACCAATCCTCCCAGTTTATTTTAATATGCTGCTTTATTGAGCCACAGACAGTGTCATGTCTCAACAGGAGAGATGGTAGATACGATAAATAAAAGTGTTTACTGCATGTGGATCCTCAAATTACTGTAGACATTTTTGTGCTACCACAAGAAGTATTCCCCTGCTCAAACACAGACACCATGACTAAAGCATTAGTAAAAGAGATAATCCCGAGATAAGACATTCCTGAAATAATCTACAGTGACATCAAAACTCATTTTGTTAACAACGTATTCAAACTAATAAACCACTGTGCTCATCACCCACAGTCTGCAGGATTAGTGGGAAGACCTAAAGGCACAATAAGGTCTGTCTGAGGGGACAGACCGAACGGATAACTGGGCTACATAGAGTGGCTTTGGACATGTTGAATGTTCAGGATGTTCTGTTGCACTTTCATCATGGAAGCACCACCAGAGCCTTGGAGGGACTGACGACTCTGAGTGGAGAACTGGCTGAGAACGCAGGGATAGACGATCCACTTAAGAATGTCTTAGGAGTCACGGTTCGGCAGGTGGAGCGGGACGACATCTTCTCTCCTAGTCTCTGTTACAGTGGCTGCAGTGTTATGTGTTGATGTTACTCAGGATGGACACAGTGAAGCTGATGTTTGTCGTTTCTCCTTAGACATGCATTTTATTATTAAGTATATTATTGTTAACATAATTGTACGTGACATTTTATCTGAATTCCCTTAACAACGGTCTTTGAAGGCAGCACAGCATTGTATTGTATATCCAGCATGTATTTAAAGTACAACAACACACATGTATAAATGCATCGAGACAAATTTGGGGAAACAAATCTCAGAGGACAAGCGGTTACAGAAAATGATTGGTCTAGTGGCGTCCTCTGGTGGACAGATGAGGAATTCATGACCCAGCAGCTGCTGCACCATTTAAAAAACTAACACATATAAATACACAAATACAGCTTTACACAATCATCGTTGGTCCAACAGCAGTACTGATCCTCCGTACCTCTGCTCGTCCTCTACACTGAACTGTAACAGTGGTCTTCCAGTGCAGGAATCAGAAATGTAAAGTCAAATAAAATAAAATAAAATAAACCTTACATTTCCTCTGATAGAGTCGATGCTTCAAGTCTTTTAGCAGAAGGTAACAAATTGTCTTGGGTTCAGGGCTTCACTATTTGGCGTCCCAGTTGTCTTCTCTGTTAAAAGAAACAATAGTTGTTACCACAATTAAACACCAAGCCAGAGTTCATGGAGGAAGATCTAAAATAAGTTTTAACTTTTAAATAGTCATAAAAAACGTCATATTTTGTAAAATAACTCACCAGGATCAGAAGGAGGAGATTTGACGACTTCTGACTTCTCTGATGAATTCTCTGCTAAAAAAGACTTAAGTGTTATGTCCATGTTTTTTGAAAATGTTTCTCCTTGGAGTAATTTTTATGATCAAGTTTAACTCACCAGGTCCATTAATGGTTTTTGTGGACACGTCACTCCTCTTAACTTGGGGAGATGATGCTTGGATGTCTGAAAAATGTCAAACTGTCTTGTTATGATGTCTTCACTGATGGTGCAGTCCATCATCTGCTATTGGTTCTAACATCTTGAAACTCTTTAGATATATTCAGATTTCTTGTGTTGCTTAAAAATACCTACAGATCAAGCTGTTGTCAATGGTTGCAGCTTTTAAATAGTCATGAAAAAACATACTACTCATCCCAATAACTCGATTGACCACTGGTACCTGAGGAAGAACCAGATGGTGGTGGGTCGGCAGCAGCTTCTGTCTGTTCTGGTTTCTCTGATGTAGTCATTGTCAAAATGACAAAGAAATTGTCAAGTTTGTTGTTCATGTTTTTTGAAATAGTTTCTACTTGGGGTCATTTTTATGATCAAGTTTAACTCAGCAGGTTCTGAGGACATGACAGGTGGCTGGGATTGGGGAGACTTTCTTTCCTTCTTCTGAAAAATGTCAGATCATTCAACTATGAAAATACCTACAGATCAGGTTGTTGTCAGTGGTTGCAGCTTTTAAATAGTCATGAAAAACTGTCCTATTCATCCCAATAACTCACCAGGTTGATCACTGGTACTTGAGGAAGGACCAGATGGCTTAGCAGTAGCTTCTTTGAATGCTGACTTCTCTGATGTAGTCACTGTTAAAATGGCAAATAAATTGTCAAGCTCTTTGTTCACAGTTGATGAAATAGTTTCTCCTTGGACTCATTTTTATGATCAAGTTTAACTCAACAGGTTCATGAATGGTTTTTATGGACATGCCCATTGTCTGGTCTTGAAAAATGTCAAACTGTCTTGTTATAATGTCTTCACTGATGGTGCAGTCCATCATCTGCTATTGGCTCTAACATCTTGAAACTCTTTAGATAGATCCAGCTCATATATTCAGACTTCCTGTATTGCTTAAAAATACCAAAAGCAGCTTCAAAATGGTCATGAAAGAAAAAAACAGACTGATCACTGGTACCTGAGGAAGGAGCAGATATTGTTGGATCCGGAGGAGCTTCTTGGTTCTCTGATGTCTTTGATGTAGTCCCTGGTAAAATAGCAAAGAAGCTGTCAAGTGTTTTGTTCATGTTTTCTGAAATAATAATTTTTATGATTTTATTTTATGATTAAGTTTTATTGTCTGTGGTTGCTGCTTTTAAATAGTCACGAAAAAACATCCTATTCATCGCAATTACTCACCACGTTGACCACTGGTAACTGAGGGAGACACAGGTGGTTGTGGCTCAGCAGTATCTTCTTTGTCTTTTGACTTCTCTGATGAAATGACAAGGAAAGTGACATAGTTAATGTTCACACTTTTTGAAATAGTTTCTCCTTAGAGTCATTTTTAGGATCAAGTTTAACTCACCAGGTCCATTGTTGGTCTCTTTGGGAGATGTTTTTTTTTTTTTTTTATGAAAAAAGAAGAAGTTTTTGTCAATGGTTGCTGCTTTTAAATAGTCATGAAAAAACATCCTATTCATACCAATAACTCACCAGGTTGACCACTGGTAACTGAGGGAGACACAGGTGGTTGTGGCTCAGCAGTATCTTCTTTGTCTTTTGACTTCTCTGATAAAATGACAAGGAAAGTCACGTAGTTAATGTTCACGCTTTTTGAAATAGTTTCTCCTTGGAGTCATTTTTAGGATCAAGTTTAACTCACCAGGTCCATTGTTGGTCTCTTTGGGAGATGTATTTTTTTTTTTTTTTTGAAAAAATATGAAGTTTTTGTCAATGGTTGCTGCTTTTAAATAGTCATGAAAAAACATCCTATTCATCGCAATTACTCACCACGTTGACCACTGGTAACTGAGGGAGACACAGGTGGTTGTGGCTCAGCAGTATCTTCTTTGTCTTTTGACTTCTCTGATGAAATGACAAGGAAAGTGACATAGTTAATGTTCACACTTTTTGAAATAGTTTCTCCTTAGAGTCATTTTTAGGATCAAGTTTAACTCACCAGGTCCATTGTTGGTCTCTTTGGGAGATGTTTTTTTTTTTTTTTTATGAAAAAAGAAGAAGTTTTTGTCAATGGTTGCTGCTTTTAAATAGTCATGAAAAAACATCCTATTCATACCAATAACTCACCAGGTTGACCACTGGTAACTGAGGGAGACACAGGTGGTTGTGGCTCAGCAGTATCTTCTTTGTCTTTTGACTTCTCTGATAAAATGACAAGGAAAGTCACGTAGTTAATGTTCACGCTTTTTGAAATAGTTTCTCCTTGGAGTCATTTTTAGGATCAAGTTTAACTCACCAGGTCCATTGTTGGTCTCTTTGGGAGATGTTTTTTTTTTTTTTTTTGAAAAAAGATGAAGTTTTTGTCAATGGTTGCTGCTTTTAAATAGTCATGAAAAAACATCCTATTCATACCAATAACTCACCATGTTGACCACCGGTAACTGAGGGAGACACAGGTGGTTGTGGCTCAGCAGTATCTTCTTTGTCTTTTGACTTCTCTGGTAAAATGAAAGTGACATAGTTAATGTTCACACTTTTTTTTTTTTTTAATACTTTTATTTTTTTTTTTGCTTTTATATAAACATAACAGAAGAATGAGATCTGGTATTTATACATATGCAGAGCAAGGTCAGGTACAAGTGCAGGTCACGGGAAAGTCTAGTTACAAACGAAAAAATAAAAGAATCACAGCATACATATACATTATAAATCCACATGGTTAAAACAGTCCCATTTTTTCCAATATTTGTCTCCCTTCTCCTTTTGTAAACGAATAGTGAAGGTCATTTTCTCCATAATGCATATAGAGTTGATTATGTTGATAAGAAGGATGACGGTCGGGGGGTTCCTCTGGAGCCAACATTTTGTAATCGCCTTTTTACTGGCAACCAAAAAGATCTTTAGAAGGTAGGAGTCACTCTTACTGAGATCCCTGGGGATATGTCCAAGGTACATTGAGGTAAAAGAAAAGTCAAGTCTCAGATCCAGGACCTCTGAAACCAATCGGCCCACTTCTTTCCAAAAAGGCACAATATAAGGGCATGACCAAAAAATGTGAGCATGATCTGCCGGAACCGACCCACACCCCCTCCAGCAGGAGCACTGAGACCCACTCAGTTTAGATTTTTGGTTAGGGGTGATAAAAAAACGAGTAAGATTTTTCCAATTGAAATCCCTCCAAAACAAGGAGTTAGTAGAGGAAGACTGGGTCTCCCATATTTGGAGCCACACATCCTCTGAGATTACCGTATTGGTTTCCTTTTCCCAGGGCTCTCTTATATAGTTGCTCGAATTTTTATTCATTAAGGAAAGACCCTTGTATAATTTGCCAATGACACCTTTCATGTTTTTTGATTTATAAGCATCAATAAATATCTGTATTATTCTCGAGGTCTCAGTAGGGGGCCTTATTTCCTTTAAAAAAAAGTGTCGAATCTGTAGGTACCGATAGAAATCTTCTTTGCGTAGCTCATATACCTGGCATAAGTCCTCAAAACTATTCAGTCTTCCATTTGTTAATATTCGACAGAAGGCACTAATACCTCGCTTGGCCCATTGTCGGTACCTGTGGTCCTGTGACGCTGGAAGGAACTGTGGGTCATATGCAGGCCAGCCCAACAATCTTATCTCTCCATGTAGCTGATATCTCTTCACCACCTCCAACCATACCCCCAGAGAGAAAACAACAAACTGATTTTGGAGCTGGAGAGCCGAATTAGCTCTGCTGGCGCAACCCAATACCGACTGTATAGGTATGTCCATTAAAGACAACTCGATGTCTTTCCATCTAGCCTCACATGCTGGGTCGCACCAGCATACAAGAGGCCTCAACTGAGCAGACAGATAGTAATCCCTAAGGCGTGGTAGGGCCATGCCCCCCGCATCCCCAATGTTCACACTTTTTGAAATAGTTTCTCCTTGTAGTCATTTTTAGGATCAAGTTTAACTCACCAGGTCCATTGTTGGTCTCTTTGGGAGATGTTTTTTTTTTTTTTTGAAAAAAGATGAAGTTTGTGTCAATGGTTGCTGCTTTTAAATAGTCATGAAAAAACATCCTATTCATCCCAATAACTCACCACGTTGACCACTGGTAACTGAGGGAGACACAGGTGGTTGTGGCTCAGCAGTATCTTCTTTGTCTTTTGACTTCTCTGATAAAATGACAAGGAAAGTGACATAGTTAATGTTCACACTTTTTGAAATAGTTTCTCCTTGGAGTCATTTTTATGATCAAGTTTAACTCACTAGTTCCATTAATGGCCTCTTATGGAATTAGAAAGCTGCCATAAATCGTGCGCGCGCAATGAGACTCGCGCGAGCGCAAATCAAACATCCGCGAGCGCATTTCCCCCCCCCCCCGAGCGCTTTTCCAAGCACTTGCGAGCTATTTTGTATCCTGTATCTATGCCCCCTGGAGCAATATTGTAGCCTGCGAGGAGAAAAACAGCTCGCTCGCGCGCGCGCAGAGTCCGCTCACAAAACTTTCCCCTGCTCGCTCGCGAAACTCTCCTCTCCTCGCGCGGAAAACTGTCCCCTGCTCGCGCGCGAGTTATTTCTTTTAGTGGGCGTTTTTGTCAGTGAGGGGGACGGGCCTGGGGGCATGCCAATCACCATTGTATCCCCGAATATAATTGGTTGAGCGTATTGGCCAGTTGAACAGCAGGGTACGGCAACACTACTAGGACAAACGGGACAAACCACACTTATTCACTCTCCAGAACAGAAGGTGGCGGTAATGCACCAAAAAGCTGGTTGCCGAACCGCCATTCAGGTAACGTCAAAGACAGTAGTATCAGATAACTTCTTAGTTAACGTTATTATCAGAGCCCGTCTACGGAGAGCCTTCCCACTCTCTCTTAAGTCCCATTGTAACGAATTTTGGTTGCAGTTCCACCAGATTTCCACTGGGGGCGATCGCCATGAGTGCAACATGAATGGGACTCTATGGAGCTAAACGGCTAAATGTGTCTCTTTCACCCGATTGTCGTTGAGAAATCTCAGATTTGATTGTAGGTTTTGCAAGTTCAACATGGGTTATAGGTCAAAAGTTGAATGAACGAGAACTTATGTCCTTTCGTTTTCTTACAGGTTGAGTTGTTGTTGCCCATAACACGCTAGCATTGTGCTAATGAACGCTGATTGGTCAGTGAAGGACTGATTACGACCAGATCCCGCTTGACGGCATCGTGGCATCCGAAGCGGGACCAGAATGTTAAGACGGACTTTTTCGCCCAAGTTTTTTTTTTTTCGGCCCGGTCTTTTAAAACAACGAAACAGAAACTCTTCTAGCACGAGTATTTACCCGTGTCAGCTGTGTTGTCCATGCCTCGAGAGAAAAGAAAGTGCAGAGCGCGAAAGCACCAAAGCAGTGACTGAAGGATTGCCGTAAAGCAGTATCTGGTCGTACGATGTGTATGACGTCATTGACATTTTAAAATACTTTTTAAAGCAAATAAGTGACTCTAAAAAATCTAACACCCAGCAATGTGTCATTTCTTTGCATCTCCTTTCAAATTCAATATTCAAATTACTGCACAAAAAATTATATCCTGAGAAAAGTGGATTTTGAGGGGTACTGCTCCATAGACCGCCATTCATTCTGCACTCGTCCTGAGAGCGCCCTCATATGGAATCAGAGTGGAACTGCAACAGTTCAGAACCCGGAAGTTCAGTGAGAGTGGAACTTCTCCCCATATTAGACGTTCTCTGTTATTATCATCAAGAGCTATGGCTGTTAATGGTTAATGGCGGAACAGGCGGAAGACGAACAATTGTCAAGTGCATACCGCCACCTGCTGTACGACAGTGTGTATCATCATTTTACGTTCTTATTCTGCACATCAATCTTGTGTCTCTTAAAAAGAGTGTCCATGGGCATCTTTGCCTTAATAAGATTTTAATAAGAAATAGCCTACTATATTTTGACACACATCTGCATCTGGACCATACGTCTATACTGCTCTCATATCGAGAGTTGCTGACGCCTATATAAACTACAGGCCTTCTATCGTTTTTATTTCTTTTTAGAATTTTTTAACATTACGTTTATAATTTTCAGGGAGAAAGAAGTAGTCTAGATCGAGAATATGAACAAAACAGTTTTACCAAAATAAAAAATGTCGTTGTGCAGCAGGATCCAAGTTACAAAAAATGATCAGCATTTTATCAGATTAATGTCGACGATGGAGGGAAGGAAAGACAGCACTCAGTCAAACATACTGAAGTTCATTGCTCTGTGTGACATTTTGCAAACTTTCAAGTCAAGACACCAAATCACAATACATGTCATTCAGGCATTCGGGGCTGTGTGGTTTGTCCCGTTTGTCCTAGTAGTGTTGCCGTACCCTGCTGTTCAACTGGCCAATACGCTCAACCAATTATATTCGGGGATACAATGGTGATTGGCATGCCCCCAGGCCTGTCCCCCTCACTGACAAAAACGCCCACTAAAAGAAATAACTCGCGCGCGAGCAGGGGACAGTTTTCCGCGCGAGGAGAGGAGAGTTTCGCGAGCGAGCAGGGGAAAGTTTTGTGAGCGGACTCTGCGCGCGCGCGAGCGAGCTGTTTTTCTCCTCGCAGGCTACAATATTGCTCCAGGGGGCATAGATACAGGATACAAAATAGCTCGCAAGTGCTTGGAAAAGCGCTCGGGGGGGGGGGGAAATGCGCTCGCGGATGTTTGATTTGCGCTCGCGCGAGTCTCATTGCGCGCGCACGATTTATGGCAGCGTTCTAATTCCATAGGCTCTTTGGGAGATGCTTTTTTTTATGAAAAAATATGAAGTTTGTGTCAATGGTTGCTGCTTTTAAATAGTCATGAAAAAACATCCTATTCATACCAATAACTCACCATGTTGACCACTGGTAACTGAGGGAGACACAGGTGGTTGTGGCTCAGCAGTATCTTCTTTGTCTTTTGACTTCTCTGGTAAAAGGAAAGTGACATAGTTAATGTTCACACTTTTTGAAATAGTTTCTCCTTGGAGTCATTTTTATGATCAAGTTTAACTCACTAGTTCCATTAATGGCCTCTTTGGGAGATGCTTTTTTTTATGAAAAAATATGAAGTTTTTGTCAATGGTTGCTGCTTTTAAATAGTCATGAAAAAACATCCTATTCATCCCAATAACTCACCACGTTGACCACTGGTAACTGAGGGAGACACAGGTGGTTGTGGCTCAGCAGTATCTTCTTTGTCTTTTGACTTCTCTGATAAAATGACAAGGAAAGTGACATAGTTAATGTTCACACTTTTTGAAATGGTTTCTCCTTGGAGTCATTTTTATGATCAAGTTTAACTCATTAGTTCCATTAATGTTTCCTGTGGACACGTCAGTCCTCTGTTCTTGGAGAGATGTTGCATGGACGTCTGAAAAATGTCAAACTGTCTTGTTATAATGTCTTCACTGATGGTGCAGTCTATCATCTGCTATTGGCTCTAACATTTTGAAACTCTTTAGATAGATACAGGTCATATATTCAGACTTCCTGTTTTGCTTAAAAATGGAAATACCTACAGATGAAGTTTTTGTCAATGGTTGCAGCTTTTAATTTGTCATTTAAACGTACTGTTCAGTACAATAAGTCACCAGGGTGATTGCTGATACTGGACAAATCCACAGATTTGACCTGAGCAGATTCTGATCCTTGATCTTCTGCTATCTTTGATGAATTAACTGATAAAAAGAAGACAGTTTTTACAATCTGGGATCTCAAATGGGCGCAGCTTCAACCATCAGTCGAATACTGGAGATAAATTTGATGTAGCTCTCTGCAACACGTTTATTTTGCTGAGGAAGAAGTGTCCATGTAGCTCAACATGATCACATATGTGTTGTCAAGTTTACTCACCTGTTTCATTGATGGTTTCTACATTGGATGATCCTTGGACTACATCCTTGTTATCACTAATCAACGCTTCCTTCTCTGTCAAATCATAAAAGAACTGTCATGACCAGCACATCTTTTAGTTACATACAGTAGCTTCAGCATTCACAGTTTTATCTCCTAGTGAATGTAAAAACATTTAGCTTCTTTATAGACAGCCTCTTGTCTGGACTGATTTCTAAACTGATAAAAGAGTCAAAAGAATCATCAGGACAACAATGCATCTGTCAAACTGTGCAGTTTCACATAATTAAATCACATTTAACTCATCAGGTACAGGGTTAGGAGAGGCCTGTGGTGAGTCTGCTGTCAGAAAATAAAAGAACTGTCACGACGAGTGCACATCTTCAAAACATTTTTACATGTCTCCACAGACGACATGTTACTCACCATCTCCATTACTTTCGGAGAGTTGTGGAGGTGGAGGAAAGTTTCCTGAGAAATAATAAAAGAGTTGTCATGATCAGTATACCTGTCACTAATTTCTAACATTTTATAGAACAAACTTAAACATAACAAACAATAAAAGTAATAACTGTGCAGGCATACCACATCTGGAGAAGTGAACAATGGAAATAAATATGTTCATAATGATAATACACAAATCAATGTTCATTTGGTAGAATAATTATAATCTGCTGTGAATTCTTACCTGTTCTGCGTTTGTAAATGAAGAAACCAATGACACTAACCAGGACACCAACAATGACACCAACCACCGGAACCAAAATCAGTATCAATAACCAATGCAGACCGTTATCGTTATTCCCTACAAAAAAAATAAAAATAAAACCTGTAAATGTTAGCTGAGAATACAGTGTAGATAAATGTAGATGTGAAACTCACCAGGGTCCGGGGGGTTGATGAAAGGGTTGAGGACTTCTTTGCTGCTTTCAAAGCTGACTGGGTTCTCCATCTTACAGATAAACGAAGGATCCTTCTCCTCCTAGAAAACCAGTGAAAAACAACATTAGCCTGAAGTTCATGAAATAAAAATAGTCCTTCAATGTATGAATTACTTGATCTGTCTGTTACTGATCACATTCACCTTTGTTATGTTGAGCTCCTTGGTTTTACTCTTCATCACGTCACCTGACCACCAGGTATAGATGACTGGTTCAGAGTCTGTAGTGATGCCTTCACAGGTGAGAACACAGTGGGTTTTTTCAGCATCACAACTTTCTGAGACAGTGGGTGTAGGAACTTCAGCTGATGGAAACAAACAAACATTTCATTAGATTAAAGATGAATAAATTATCAGATATTCCAGACTAGCTTGAGTCATATTTCCTCCACTTACAGATAACCAGGATTTCAGTTGGGTTCAGGACTCTGTTGTTGATCTCTGCTGTGTAGCTGCCGCTGTCCTCTAGTGACAAGTCTGGGAAGGTCAGCTCTCCAGTTGCAGTGTTCAGTTTAAAGCGACCTAAAATTATATCAACAGTTATCTACCAAAGAAGACTGAAGGTGTTCTGTGTGTTTTCAGAGATTTAATTAAAAGTGTTAAATACCTTTGTAGTTCAGGTAGAATAAAGTCATGCCTCCATTCCACTTCACAGCGAGGTTTGAATTATGTTTCCATGTTATGCTGGTGATGGGAGCATCCACAGAGCCTGGCCGAAGGACAACTGTCTCCCCTACTTTCTTGTACTTGTCTGCAAAGTAAACAACTATATGAAAACATGTCACTCCTCTCATTTACATTTACATGTGAAGAATCAAAAAGGCACTTTCAATAACTTGTGGGATATCTACAGGGATAGTTTAAATATTAGCTATTGATAGAAAACAAGGCATGTATGTTTTTACCAATAAATATGTATTTGCTTGAGATACACTGCTTAGTATCTATTGTATTCGTATAGTAGTATAAGTAGATAATATCATATGGGCTATAAAAGCTGACTAAACAAAGACCTGAGTCATACGTCAACGTTTTACGTTACTATTCCTGGTTTACGGCAAAAAAGACAAAATTAACATTCTACAGCAGGTTATTGATACATTAAGTGCGCATGCGCGTCCTTAAAGCTTACAAACGCTATACTACATATAAAATATACAGTTTTATATGTGACCGTGCATGAATATATGTCAAAAAGAGTCAGAACATACCTGAGTTAGCTTGACATGGATTCAATGTCACGAACAAGAGAATCACCATCAACGCCCTACAGTTGATGGTAAAAACCTGCTCCATCCTCTAAGAAATAAATTAAAACGAGACGGGAATAAACTGAGAGACGGCTTATAATGTCAGGAAAAAAATCTACGGTAAATATACGCCGAATAGATGGATAACAAACCGTAACAAAAAATGATGGAGGAGAACAGGAGAAGAGAGAGTTGGATCGCATCTGAAAGTGAAACTAAACTGAAAAGACGCAGTTTTTTAAAAAAACAAACAAAAAAAAAACAAACAAAACATGATCAGATCATCCTTCTCAAACTAAATGACATGCATAAAAAATATATATACAGTACATTTTATTAAAAATAAAACATTATTTTGTATTGCTTTGTCTTAACTATAAGACTTTATATTTCTCTCTTTTTTTTTCATCTTCACATATTTAAAAACTAACACTGCTTCGTTTTAAGGTGTTGGAAGCTAAAAACGTTGATTAATAAACTATATTAAGTGTCAGGGAGGCTTGTGAGCAGAGAAGCTAGTAGCTAACCTACGAATGCTGGTAAATAGCTGCAATAAATGAAATGACCATAAACTAAATGAGAAGAACTGAACAGCAGAACTGGTAGCTAAACCACAGACACCACACATAGACCATCAAGTGTTCAAAGGCATGCAGAGTTCAGCTCCGGCTGCAGAAAAGAACAAATGGAAAAATGACGGAGCACGACTACAAGCAGACACAGAACTGTACACCTGACCTGAAGGCAAACCAATCCTCCCAGTTTATTTTAATATGCTGCTTTATTGAGCCACAGACAGTGTCATGTCTCAACAGGAGAGATGGTAGATACGATAAATAAAAGTGTTTACTGCATGTGGATCCTCAAATTACTGTAGACATTTTTGTGCTACCACAAGAAGTATTCCCCTGCTCAAACCCAGACACCATGACTAAAGCATTAGTAAAAGAGATAATCCCGAGATAAGACATTCCTGAAATAATCTACAGTGACATCAAAACTCATTTTGTTAACAACGTATTCAAACTAATAAACCACTGTGCTCATCACCCACAGTCTGCAGGATTAGTGGGAAGACCTAAAGGCACAATAAGGTCTGTCTGAGGTGACAGACCGAACAGATAACTCTGGGCTACATAGAGTGGCTTTGGACATGTTGAATGTTCAGGATGTTCTGTTGCACTTTCATCATGGAAGCACCACCAGAGCCTTGGAGGGACTGACGACTCTGAGTGGAGAACTGGCTGAGAACGCAGGGATAGACGATCCACTTAAGAATGTCTTAGGAGTCACGGTTCGGCAGGTGGAGCGGGACGACATCTTCTCTCCTAGTCTCTGTTACAGTGGCTGCAGTGTTATGTGTTGATGTTACTCAGGATGGACACAGTGAAGCTGATGTTTGTCGTTTCTCCTTAGACATGCATTTTATTGTTAAGTATATTATTGTTAACATAATTGTACGTGACATTTTATCTGAATTCCCTTAACAACGGTCTTTGAAGGCAGCACAGCATTGTATTGTATATCCAGCATGTATTTAAAGTACAACAACACACATGTATAAATGCATCTAGACAAATTTGGGGAAACAAATCTCAGAGGACAAGCGGTTACAGAAAATGATTGGTCTAGTGGCGTCCTCTGGTGGACAGATGAGGAATTCATGACCCAGCAGCTGCTGCACCATTTAAAAAACTAACACATATAAATACACAAATACAGCTTTACACAATCATCGTTGGTCCAACAGCAGTACTGATCCTCCGTACCTCTGCTCGTCCTCTACACTGAACTGTAACAGTGGTCTTCCAGTGCAGGAATCAGAAATGTAAAGTCAAATAAAATAAAATAAAATAAACCTTACATTTCCTCTGATAGAGTCGATGCTTCAAGTCTTTTAGCAGAAGGTAACAAATTGTCTTGGGTTCGGGGCTTCACTATTTGGCGTCCCAGTTGTCTTCTCTGTTAAAAGAAACAATAGTTGTTACCACAATTAAACACCAAGCCAGAGTTCATGGAGGAAGATCTAAAATAAGTTTTAACTTTTAAATAGTCATAAAAAACGTCATATTTTGTAAAATAACTCACCAGGATCAGGAGGAGGAGA
This sequence comes from Chelon labrosus, assembly GCF_963514085.1. NCBI lineage: Eukaryota > Metazoa > Chordata > Actinopteri > Mugiliformes > Mugilidae > Chelon > Chelon labrosus. The sequence continues at coordinate 11,949,617 of NC_140357.1, read as the reverse complement.
TTTGACGACTTCTGACTTCTCTGATGAATTCTCTGCTAAAAAAGACTTAAGTGTTATGTCCATGTTTTTTGAAAATGTTTCTCCTTGGAGTAATTTTTATGATCAAGTTTAACTCACCAGGTCCATTAATGGTTTTTGTGGACACGTCACTCCTCTTTTCTTGGGGAGATGATGCTTGGATGTCTGAAAAATGTCAAACTGTCTTGTTATGATGTCTTCACTGATGGTGCAGTCCATCATCTGCTATTGGTTCTAACATCTTGAAACTCTTTAGATATATTCAGATTTCTTGTGTTGCTTAAAAATACCTACAGATCAAGCTGTTGTCAATGGTTGCAGCTTTTAAATAGTCATGAAAAAACATACTACTCATCCCAATAACTCGATTGACCACTGGTACCTGAGGAAGAACCAGATGGTGGTGGGTCGGCAGCAGCTTCTGTCTGTTCTGGTTTCTCTGATGTAGTCATTGTCAAAATGACAAAGAAATTGTCAAGTTTGTTGTTCATGTTTTTTGAAATAGTTTCTACTTGGGGTCATTTTTATGATCAAGTTTAACTCAGCAGGTTCTGAGGACATGACAGGTGGCTGGGATTGGGGAGACTTTCTTTCCTTCTTCTGAAAAATGTCAGATCATTCAACTATGAAAATACCTACAGATCAGGTTGTTGTCAGTGGTTGCAGCTTTTAAATAGTCATGAAAAACTGTCCTATTCATCCCAATAACTCACCAGGTTGATCACTGGTACTTGAGGAAGGACCAGATGGCTTAGCAGTAGCTTCTTTGAATGCTGACTTCTCTGATGTAGTCACTGTTAAAATGGCAAATAAATTGTCAAGCTCTTTGTTCACAGTTGATGAAATAGTTTCTCCTTGGACTCATTTTTATGATCAAGTTTAACTCAACAGGTTCATGAATGGTTTTTATGGACATGCCCATTGTCTGGTCTTGAAAAATGTCAAACTGTCTTGTTATACTGTCTTCACTGATGGTGCAGTCCATCATCTGCTATTGGCTCTAACATCTTGAAACTCTTTAGATAGATCCAGCTCATATATTCAGACTTCCTGTATTGCTTAAAAATACCAAAAGCAGCTTCAAAATGGTCATGAAAGAAAAAAACAGACTGATCACTGGTACCTGAGGAAGGAGCAGATATTGTTGGATCCGGAGGAGCTTCTTGGTTCTCTGATGTCTTTGATGTAGTCCCTGGTAAAATAGCAAAGAAGCTGTCAAGTGTTTTGTTCATGTTTTCTGAAATAATCATTTTTATGATTTTATTTTATGATTAAGTTTTATTCACCTGGGACATTGTTGGCCTCTTTGGGAGATGTTTCTTCTTTTGAAAAAAGATGAAGTTTTTGTCTGTGGTTGCTGCTTTTAAATAGTCACGAAAAAACATCCTATTCATCGCAATTACTCACCACGTTGACCACTGGTAACTGAGGGAGACACAGGTGGTTGTGGCTCAGCAGTATCTTCTTTGTCTTTTGACTTCTCTGATGAAATGACAAGGAAAGTGACATAGTTAATGTTCACACTTTTTGAAATAGTTTCTCCTTAGAGTCATTTTTAGGATCAAGTTTAACTCACCAGGTCCATTGTTGGTCTCTTTGCGAGATGTTTTTTTTTTTTTTATGAAAAAAGATGAAGTTTGTGTCAATGGTTGCTGCTTTTAAATAGTCATGAAAAAACATCCTATTCATCCCAATAACTCACCATGTTGACCACTGGTACCTGAGGGAGACACAGGTGGTTGTGGCTCAGCAGTATCTTCTTTGTCTTTTGACTTCTCTGATAAAATGACAAGGAAAGTGACATAGTTAATGTTCACGCTTTTTGAAATAGTTTCTCCTTGGAGTCATTTTTATGATCAAGTTTAACTCACTAGTTCCATTAATGACCTCTTTGGGAGATGTTTTTTTTATGAAAAAAGATGAAGTTTTTGTCAATGGTTGCTGCTTTTAAATAGTCATGAAAAAACATCCTATTCATCCCAATAACTCACCATGTTGACCACTGGTAACTGAGGGAGACACAGGTGGTTGTGGCTCAGCAGTATCTTCTTTGTCTTTTGACTTCTCTGGTAAAATGAAAGTGACATAGTTAATGTTCACACTTTTTTTTTTTTTTAATACTTTTATTTTTTTTTTGCTTTTATATAAACATAACAGAAGAATGAGGTCTGGTATTTATACATATGCAGAGCAAGGTCAGGTACAAGTGCAGGTCACGGGAAAGTCTAGTTACAAACGTAAAAATAAAAGAATCACAGCATACATATACATTATAAATCCACATGGTTAAAACAGTCCCATTTTTTCCAATATTTGTCTCCCTTCTCCTTTTGTAAACGAATAGTGAAGGTCATTTTCTCCATAATGCATATAGAGTTGATTATGTTGATAAGAAGGATGACGGTCGGGGGGTTCCTCTGGAGCCAACATTTTGTAATCGCCTTTTTACTGGCAACCAAAAAGATCTTTAGAAGGTAGGAGTCACTCTTACTGAGATCCCTGGGGATATGTCCAAGGTACATTGAGGTAAAAGAAAAGTCAAGTCTCAGATCCAGGACCTCTGAAACCAATCGGCCCACTTCTTTCCAAAAAGGCACAATATAAGGGCATGACCAAAAAATGTGAGCATGATCTGCCGGAACCGACCCACACCCCCTCCAGCAGGAGCACTGAGACCCACTCAGTTTAGATTTTTGGTTAGGGGTAATAAAAAAACGAGTAAGATTTTTCCAATTGAAATCCCTCCAAAACAAGGAGTTAGTAGAGGAAGACTGGGTCTCCCATATTTGGAGCCACACATCCTCTGAGATTACCGTATTGGTTTCCTTTTCCCAGCGCTCTCTTATATAGTTGCTCGAATTTTTATTCATTAAGGAAAGACCCTTGTATAATTTGCCAATGACACCTTTCATGTTTTTTGATTTATAAGCATCAATAAATATCTGTATTATTCTCGAGGTCTCAGTAGGGGGCCTTATTTCCTTTAAAAAAAAGTGTCGAATCTGTAGGTACCGATAGAAATCTTCTTTGCCTAGCTCATATACCTGGCATAAGTCCTCAAAACTATTCAGTCTTCCATTTGTTAATATTCGACAGAAGGCACTAATACCTCGCTTGGCCCATTGTCGGTACCTGTGGTCCTGTGACGCTGGAAGGAACTGTGGGTCATATGCAGGCCAGCCCAACAATCTTATCTCTCCATGTAGCTGATATCTCTTCACCACCTCCAACCATACCCCCAGAGAGAAAACAACAAACTGATTTTGGAGCTGGAGAGCCGAATTAGCTCTGCTGGCGCAACCCAATACCGACTGTATAGGTATGTCCATTAAAGACAACTCGATGTCTTTCCATCTAGCCTCACATGCTGGGTCGCACCAGCATACAAGAGGCCTCAACTGAGCAGACAGATAGTAATCCCTAAGGCGTGGTAGGGCCATGCCCCCCGCATCCCCAATGTTCACACTTTTTGAAATAGTTTCTCCTTGTAGTCATTTTTAGGATCAAGTTTAACTCACCAGGTCCATTGTTGGTCTCTTTGGGAGATGTTTTTTTTTTTTTTTTGAAAAAAGATGAAGTTTGTGTCAATGGTTGCTGCTTTTAAATAGTCATGAAAAAACATCCTATTCATCCCAATAACTCACCATGTTGACCACTGGTAACTGAGGGAGACACAAGTGGTTGTGGCTCAGCAGTATCTTCTTTGTCTTTTGACTTCTCTGGTAAAAGGAAAGTGACATAGTTAATGTTCACGCTTTTTGAAATAGTTTCCCCTTGTAATCATTTTTAGGATCAAGTTTAACTCACTAGTTCCATTGTTGGTCTTTTTGGGAGATGCTTTTTTTATGAAAAAAGAAGAAGTTTTTGTCAATGGTTGCTGCTTTTAAATAGTCATGAAAAAACATCCTATTCATCCCAATAACTCACCATGTTGACCACTGGTAACTGAGGGAGACACAGGTGGTTGTGGCTCAGCAGTATCTTCTTTGTCTTTTGACTTCTCTGATAAAATGACAAGGAAAGTGACATAGTTAATGTTCACACTTTTTGAAATAGTTTCTCCTTAGAGTCATTTTTATGATCAAGTTTAACTCACTAGTTCCATTAATGACCTCTTTGGGAGATGTTTTTTTTATGAAAAAAGATGAAGTTTGTGTCAATGGTTGCTGCTTTTAAATAGTCATGAAAAAACATCCTATTCATCCCAATAACTCACCACGTTGACCACTGGTAACTGAGGGAGACACAGGTGGTTGTGGCTCAGCAGTATCTTCTTTGTCTTTTGACTTCTCTGGTAAAAGGAAAGTGACATAGTTAATGTTCACACTTTTTGAAATAGTTTCTCCTTGGAGTCATTTTTATGATCAAGTTTAACTCACTAGTTCCATTAATGGCCTCTTTGGGAGATGTTTTTTTTATGAAAAAAGATGAAGTTTGTGTCAATGATTGCTGCTTTTAAATAGTCATGAAAAAACATCCTATTCATCCCAATAACTCACCATGTTGACCACTGGTAACTGAGGGAGACACAAGTGGTTGTGGCTCAGCAGTATCTTCTTTGTCTTTTGACTTCTCTGGTAAAAGGAAAGTGACATAGTTAATGTTCATGCTTTTTGAAATAGTTTCTCCTTGTAATCATTTTTAGGATCAAGTTTAACTCACTAGTTCCATTGTTGGTCTTTTTGGGAGATGCTTTTTTTATGAAAAAAGAAGAAGTTTTTGTCAATGGTTGCTGCTTTTAAATAGTCATGAAAAAACATCCTATTCATCCCAATAACTCACCATGTTGACCACTGGTAACTGAGGGAGACACAGGTGGTTGTGGCTCAGCAGTATCTTCTTTGTCTTTTGACTTCTCTGATAAAATGACAAGGAAAGTGACATAGTTAATGTTCACACTTTTTGAAATAGTTTCTCCTTGGAGTCATTTTTATGATCAAGTTTGACTCACTAGTTCCATTAATGGTCTCTTTGGGAGATGTTTTTTTTATGAAAAAAGATGAAGTTTTTGTCAATGGTTGCTGCTTTTAAATAGTCATGAAAAAACATCCTATTCATCCCAATAACTCACCATGTTGACCACTGGTAACTGAGGGAGACACAGGTGGTTGTGGCTCAGCAGTATCTTCTTTGTCTTTTGACTTCTCTGATAAAATGACAAGGAAAGTGACATAGTTAATGTTCACACTTTTTGAAATAGTTTCTCCTTGGAGTCATTTTTATGATCAAGTTTAACTCACTAGTTCCATTAATGGTCTCTTTGGGAGATGGTTTTTTTTTATGAAAAAATATGAAGTTTTTGTCAATGGTTGCTGCTTTTAAATAGTCATGAAAAAACATCCTATTCATCCCAATAACTCACCACGTTGACCACTGGTAACTGAGGGAGACACAGGTGGTTGTGGCTCAGCAGTATCTTCTTTGTCTTTTGACTTCTCTGGTAAAATGACAAGGAAAGTGACATAGTTAATGTTCACACTTTTTGAAATAGTTTCTCCTTGGAGTCATTTTTATGATCAAGTTTGACTCACTAGTTCCATTAATGGTCTCTTTGGGAGATGTTTTTTTTATGGAAAAAGATGAAGTTTTTGTCAATGGTTGCTGCTTTTAAATAGTCATGAAAAAACATCCTATTCATCCCAATAACTCACCATGTTGACCACTGGTAACTGAGGGAGACACAGGTGGTTGTGGCTCAGCAGTATCTTCTTTGTCTTTTGACTTCTCTGGTAAAATGACAAGGAAAGTGACATAGTTAATGTTCACACTTTTTGAAATAGTTTCTCCTTGGAGTCATTTTTATGATCAAGTTTAACTCACTAGTTCCATTAATGACCTCTTTGGGAGATGTTTTTTTTATGAAAAAAGATGAAGTTTTTGCCAATGGTTGCTGCTTTTAAATAGTCATGAAAAAACATCCTATTCATCCCAATAACTCACCACGTTGACCACTGGTAACTGAGGGAGACACAGGTGGTTGTGGCTCAGCAGTATCTTCTTTGTCTTTTGACTTCTCTGGTAAAAGGAAAGTGACATAGTTAGTGTTCACGCTTTTTGAAATAGTTGCTCCTTGTAATCATTTTTAGGATCAAGTTTAACTCACTAGTTCCATTGTTGGTCTTTTTGGGAGATGCTTTTTTTTTTTGAAAAAAGATGAAGTTTTTGTCAATGGTTGCTGCTTTTAAATAGTCATGAAAAAACATCCTATTCATCCCAATAACTCACCATGTTGACCACTGGTAACTGAGGGAGACACAGGTGGTTGTGGCTCAGCAGTATCTTCTTTGTCTTTTGACTTCTCTGGTAAAATGAAAGTGACATAGTTAATGTTCACACTTTTTTTTTTTTTTAATACTTTTATTTTTTTTTTGCTTTTATATAAACATAACAGAAGAATGAGGTCTGGTATTTATACATATGCAGAGCAAGGTCAGGTACAAGTGCAGGTCACGGGAAAGTCTAGTTACAAACGTAAAAATAAAAGAATCACAGCATACATATACATTATAAATCCACATGGTTAAAACAGTCCCATTTTTTCCAATATTTGTCTCCCTTCTCCTTTTGTAAACGAATAGTGAAGGTCATTTTCTCCATAATGCATATAGAGTTGATTATGTTGATAAGAAGGATGACGGTCGGGGGGTTCCTCTGGAGCCAACATTTTGTAATCGCCTTTTTACTGGCAACCAAAAAGATCTTTAGAAGGTAGGAGTCACTCTTACTGAGATCCCTGGGGATATGTCCAAGGTACATTGAGGTAAAAGAAAAGTCAAGTCTCAGATCCAGGACCTCTGAAACCAATCGGCCCACTTCTTTCCAAAAAGGCACAATATAAGGGCATGACCAAAAAATGTGAGCATGATCTGCCGGAACCGACCCACACCCCCTCCAGCAGGAGCACTGAGACCCACTCAGTTTAGATTTTTGGTTAGGGGTAATAAAAAAACGAGTAAGATTTTTCCAATTGAAATCCCTCCAAAACAAGGAGTTAGTAGAGGAAGACTGGGTCTCCCATATTTGGAGCCACACATCCTCTGAGATTACCGTATTGGTTTCCTTTTCCCAGCGCTCTCTTATATAGTTGCTCGAATTTTTATTCATTAAGGAAAGACCCTTGTATAATTTGCCAATGACACCTTTCATGTTTTTTGATTTATAAGCATCAATAAATATCTGTATTATTCTCGAGGTCTCAGTAGGGGGCCTTATTTCCTTTAAAAAAAAGTGTCGAATCTGTAGGTACCGATAGAAATCTTCTTTGCCTAGCTCATATACCTGGCATAAGTCCTCAAAACTATTCAGTCTTCCATTTGTTAATATTCGACAGAAGGCACTAATACCTCGCTTGGCCCATTGTCGGTACCTGTGGTCCTGTGACGCTGGAAGGAACTGTGGGTCATATGCAGGCCAGCCCAACAATCTTATCTCTCCATGTAGCTGATATCTCTTCACCACCTCCAACCATACCCCCAGAGAGAAAACAACAAACTGATTTTGGAGCTGGAGAGCCGAATTAGCTCTGCTGGCGCAACCCAATACCGACTGTATAGGTATGTCCATTAAAGACAACTCGATGTCTTTCCATCTAGCCTCACATGCTGGGTCGCACCAGCATACAAGAGGCCTCAACTGAGCAGACAGATAGTAATCCCTAAGGCGTGGTAGGGCCATGCCCCCCGCATCCCCAATGTTCACACTTTTTGAAATAGTTTCTCCTTGTAGTCATTTTTAGGATCAAGTTTAACTCACCAGGTCCATTGTTGGTCTCTTTGGGAGATGTTTTTTTTTTTTTTTTGAAAAAAGATGAAGTTTGTGTCAATGGTTGCTGCTTTTAAATAGTCATGAAAAAACATCCTATTCATCCCAATAACTCACCATGTTGACCACTGGTAACTGAGGGAGACACAAGTGGTTGTGGCTCAGCAGTATCTTCTTTGTCTTTTGACTTCTCTGGTAAAAGGAAAGTGACATAGTTAATGTTCACGCGTTTTGAAATAGTTTCTCCTTGTAATCATTTTTAGGATCAAGTTTAACTCACTAGTTCCATTGTTGGTCTTTTTGGGAGATGCTTTTTTTATGAAAAAAGAAGAAGTTTTTGTCAATGGTTGCTGCTTTTAAATAGTCATGAAAAAACATCCTATTCATCCCAATAACTCACCACGTTGACCACTGGTACCTGAGGGAGACACAGGTGGTTGTGGCTCAGCAGTATCTTCTTTGTCTTTTGACTTCTCTGATAAAATGACAAGGAAAGTGACATAGTTAATGTTCACACTTTTTGAAATAGTTTCTCCTTGGAGTCATTTTTAGGTTCAAGTTTAACTCACCAGGTCCATTAATGGCCTCTTTGGGAGATGTTTTTTTTTTATGAAAAAAGATGAAGATTTTGTCAATGGTTGCTGCTTTTAAATAGTCATGAAAAAACATCCTATTCATCCCAATAACTCACCACGTTGACCACTGGTAACTGAGGGAGACACAGGTGGTTGTGGCTCAGCAGTATCTTCTTTGTCTTTTGACTTCTCTGATAAAATGACAAAGAAAGTGACATAGTTAATGTTCACACTTTTTGAAATAGTTTCTCCTTGTAATCATTTTTAGGATCAAGTTTAACTCACTAGTTCCATTGTTGGTCTTTTTGGGAGATGCTTTTTTTATGAAAAAAGAAGAAGTTTTTGTCAATGGTTGCTGCTTTTAAATAGTCATGAAAAAACATCCTATTCATACCAATAACTCACCACGTTGACCACTGGTAACTGAGGGAGACACAGGTGGTTGTGGCTCAGCAGTATCTTCTTTGTCTTTTGACTTCTCTGGTAAAATGACAAGGAAAGTGACATAGTTAATGTTCACACTTTTTGAAATAGTTTCTCCTTGGAGTCATTTTTATGATCAAGTTTAACTCACTAGTTCCATTAATGACCTCTTTGGGAGATGTTTTTTTTATGAAAAAAGATGAAGTTTTTGCCAATGGTTGCTGCTTTTAAATAGTCATGAAAAAACATCCTATTCATCCCAATAACTCACCACGTTGACCACTGGTAACTGAGGGAGACACAAGTGGTTGTGGCTCAGCAGTATCTTCTTTGTCTTTTGACTTCTCTGGTAAAAGGAAAGTGACATAGTTAGTGTTCATGCTTTTTGAAATAGTTGCTCCTTGTAATCATTTTTAGGATCAAGTTTAACTCACTAGTTCCATTGTTGGTCTTTTTGGGAGATGCTTTTTTTATGAAAAAAGAAGAAGTTTTTGTCAATGGTTGCTGCTTTTAAATAGTCATGAAAAAACATCCTATTCATACCAATAACTCACCACGTTGACCACTGGTACCTGAGGGAGACACAGGTGGTTGTGGCTCAGCAGTATCTTCTTTGTCTTTTGACTTCTCTGATAAAATGACAAGGAAAGTCACGTAGTTAATGTTCACGCTTTTTGAAATAGTTTCTCCTTGGAGTCATTTTTAGGATCAAGTTTTATTCATCTGGTCCATTGTTGGCCTCTTTGGGAGATGCTTTTTTTTTTTGAAAAAAAATGAAGTTTTTGTCAATGGTTGCTGCTTTTAAATAGTCATGAAAAAACATCCTATTCATCCCAATAACTCACCATGTTGACCACTGGTAACTGAGGGAGACACAGGTGGTTGTGGCTCGGCAGTATCTTCTTTGTCTTTTGACTTCTCTGGTAAAATGAAAGTGACATAGTTAATGTTCACACTTTTTTTTTTTTTTAATACTTTTATTTTTTTTTTGCTTTTATATAAACATAACAGAAGAATGAGGTCTGGTATTTATACATATGCAGAGCAAGGTCAGGTACAAGTGCAGGTCACGGGAAAGTCTAGTTACAAACGTAAAAATAAAAGAATCACAGCATACATATACATTATAAATCCACATGGTTAAAACAGTCCCATTTTTTCCAATATTTGTCTCCCTTCTCCTTTTGTAAACGAATAGTGAAGGTCATTTTCTCCATAATGCATATAGAGTTGATTATGTTGATAAGAAGGATGACGGTCGGGGGGTTCCTCTGGAGCCAACATTTTGTAATCGCCTTTTTACTGGCAACCAAAAAGATCTTTAGAAGGTAGGAGTCACTCTTACTGAGATCCCTGGGGATATGTCCAAGGTACATTGAGGTAAAAGAAAAGTCAAGTCTCAGATCCAGGACCTCTGAAACCAATCGGCCCACTTCTTTCCAAAAAGGCACAATATAAGGGCATGACCAAAAAATGTGAGCATGATCTGCCGGAACCGACCCACACCCCCTCCAGCAGGAGCACTGAGACCCACTCAGTTTAGATTTTTGGTTAGGGGTAATAAAAAAACGAGTAAGATTTTTCCAATTGAAATCCCTCCAAAACAAGGAGTTAGTAGAGGAAGACTGGGTCTCCCATATATGGAGCCACACATCCTCTGAGATTACCGTATTGGTTTCCTTTTCCCAGCGCTCTCTTATATAGTTGCTCGAATTTTTATTCATTAAGGAAAGACCCTTGTATAATTTGCCAATGACACCTTTCATGTTTTTTGATTTATAAGCATCAATAAATATCTGTATTATTCTCGAGGTCTCAGTAGGGGGCCTTATTTCCTTTAAAAAAAAGTGTCGAATCTGTAGGTACCGATAGAAATCTTCTTTGCCTAGCTCATATACCTGGCATAAGTCCTCAAAACTATTCAGTCTTCCATTTGTTAATATTCGACAGAAGGCACTAATACCTCGCTTGGCCCATTGTCGGTACCTGTGGTCCTGTGACGCTGGAAGGAACTGTGGGTCATATGCAGGCCAGCCCAACAATCTTATCTCTCCATGTAGCTGATATCTCTTCACCACCTCCAACCATACCCCCAGAGAGAAAACAACAAACTGATTTTGGAGCTGGAGAGCCGAATTAGCTCTGCTGGCGCAACCCAATACCGACTGTATAGGTATGTCCATTAAAGACAACTCGATGTCTTTCCATCTAGCCTCACATGCTGGGTCGCACCAGCATACAAGAGGCCTCAACTGAGCAGACAGATAGTAATCCCTAAGGCGTGGTAGGGCCATGCCCCCCGCATCCCCAATGTTCACACTTTTTGAAATAGTTTCTCCTTGTAGTCATTTTTAGGATCAAGTTTAACTCACCAGGTCCATTGTTGGTCTCTTTGGGAGATGCTTTTTTTTTTTTTTTGAAAAAAGATGAAGTTTGTGTCAATGGTTGCTGCTTTTAAATAGTCATGAAAAAACATCCTATTCATCCCAATAACTCACCATGTTGACCACTGGTAACTGAGGGAGACACAAGTGGTTGTGGCTCAGCAGTATCTTCTTTGTCTTTTGACTTCTCTGGTAAAAGGAAAGTGACATAGTTAATGTTCACGCTTTTTGAAATAGTTTCTCCTTGTAATCATTTTTAGGATCAAGTTTAACTCACTAGTTCCATTGTTGGTCTTTTTGGGAGATGCTTTTTTTATGAAAAAAGAAGAAGTTTTTGTCAATGGTTGCTGCTTTTAAATAGTCATGAAAAAACATCCTATTCATCCCAATAACTCACCACGTTGACCACTGGTAACTGAGGGAGACACAGGTGGTTGTGGCTCAGCAGTATCTTCTTTGTCTTTTGACTTCTCTGATAAAATGACAAGGAAAGTGACATAGTTAATGTTCACACTTTTTGAAATAGTTTCTCCTTAGAGTCATTTTTATGATCAAGTTTAACTCACTAGTTCCATTAATGACCTCTTTGGGAGATGTTTTTTTTATGAAAAAAGATGAAGTTTGTGTCAATGGTTGCTGCTTTTAAAAAGTCATGAAAAAACATCCTATTCATCCCAATAACTCACCACGTTGACCATTGGTAACTGAGGGAGACACAGGTGGTTGTGGCTCAGCAGTATCTTCTTTGTCTTTTGACTTCTCTGGTAAAAGGAAAGTGACATAGTTAATGTTCACACTTTTTGAAATAGTTTCTCCTTGGAGTCATTTTTATGATCAAGTTTAACTCACTAGTTCCATTAATGGCCTCTTTGGGAGATGTTTTTTTTATGAAAAAAGATGAAGTTTGTGTCAATGGTTGCTGCTTTTAAATAGTCATGAAAAAACATCCTATTCATCCCAATAACTCACCATGTTGACCACTGGTAACTGAGGGAGACACAGGTGGTTGTGGCTCAGCAGTATCTTCTTTGTCTTTTGACTTCTCTGATAAAATGACAAGGAAAGTGACATAGTTAATGTTCACACTTTTTGAAATAGTTTCTCCTTAGAGTCATTTTTATGATCAAGTTTAACTCACTAGTTCCATTAATGGCCTCTTTGGGAGATGCTTTTTTTATGAAAAAAGATGAAGTTTTTGTCAATGGTTGCTGCTTTTAAATAGTCATGAAAAAACATCCTATTCATCCCAATAACTCACCACGTTGACCACTGGTAACTGAGGGAGACACAGGTGGTTGTGGCTCACCAGTATCTTCTTTGTCTTTTGACTTCTCTGGTAAAAGGAAAGTGACATAGTTAATGTTCATGCTTTTTGAAATAGTTTCTCCTTGTAGTCATTTTTAGGATCAAGTTTAACTCACTAGTTCCATTAATGGCCTCTTTGGGAGATGCTTTTTTTTATGAAAAAATATGAAGTTTGTGTCAATGGTTGCTGCTTTTAAATAGTCATGAAAAAACATCCTATTCATCCCAATAACTCACCATGTTGACCACTGGTAACTGAGGGAGACACAGGTGGTTGTGGCTCAGCAGTATCTTCTTTGTCTTTTGACTTCTCTGGTAAAAGGAAAGTGACATAGTTAATGTTCACACTTTTTGAAACAGTTTCTCCTTGGAGTCATTTTTATGATCAAGTTTAACTCACTAGTTCCATTAATGGTCTCTTTGGGAGATGTTTTTTTTTATGAAAAAAGATGAAGTTTTTGTCAATGGTTGCTGCTTTTAAATAGTCATGAAAAAACATCCTATTCATCCCAATAACTCACCATGTTGACCACTGGTAACTGAGGGAGACACAGGTGGTTGTGGCTCAGCAGTATCTTCTTTGTCTTTTGACTTCTCTGATAAAATGACAAGGAAAGTGACATAGTTAATGTTCACACTTTTTGAAATAGTTTCTCCTTAGAGTCATTTTTAGGATCAAGTTTAACTCACTAGTTCCATTAATGGCCTCTTTGGGAGATGCTTTTTTTTATGAAAAAATATGAAGATTTTGTCAATGGTTGCTGCTTTTAAATAGTCATGAAAAAACATCCTATTCATCCCAATAACTCACCACGTTGACCACTGGTAACTGAGGGAGACACAGGTGGTTGTGGCTCAGCAGTATCTTCTTTGTCTTTTGACTTCTCTGATAAAATGACAAGGAAAGTGACATAGTTAATGTTCACACTTTTTGAAATAGTTTCTCCTTAGAGTCATTTTTAGGATCAAGTTTAACTCACTAGTTCCATTAATGGCCTCTTTGGGAGATGCTTTTTTTATGAAAAAATATGAAGATTTTGTCAATGGTTGCTGCTTTTAAATAGTCATGAAAAAACATCCTATTCATCCCAATAACTCACCACGTTGACCACTGGTAACTGAGGGAGACACAAGTGGTTGTGGCTCAGCAGTATCTTCTTTGTCTTTTGACTTCTCTGGTAAAAGGAAAGTGACATAGTTAATGTTCACGCTTTTTGAAATAGTTGCTCCTTGTAATCATTTTTAGGATCAAGTTTAACTCACTAGTTCCATTGTTGGTCTTTTTGGGAGATGCTTTTTTTATGAAAAAAGAAGAAGTTTTTCTCAATGGTTGCTGCTTTTAAATAGTCATGAAAAAACATACTATTCATCCCAATAACTCACCACGTTGACCACTGGTAACTGAGGGAGACACAGGTGGTTGTGGCTCAGCAGTATCTTCTTTGTCTTTTGACTTCTCTGATAAAATGACAAGGAAAGTGACATAGTTAATGTTCACACTTTTTGAAATGGTTTCTCCTTGGAGTCATTTTTATGATCAAGTTTAACTCATTAGTTCCATTAATGTTTCCTGTGGACACGTCAGTCCTCTGTTCTTGGAGAGATGTTGCTTGGACATCTGAAAAATGTCAAACTGTCTTGTTATAATGTCTTCACTGATGGTGCAGTCTATCATCTGCTATTGGCTCTAACATTTTGAAACTCTTTAGATAGATACAGGTCATATATTCAGACTTCCTGTTTTGCTTAAAAATGGAAATACCTACAGATGAAGTTTTTGTCAATGGTTGCAGCTTTTAATTTGTCATTTAAACATACTGTTTAGTACAATAAGTCACCAGAGTGATTGCTGATACTGGACAAATCCACAAACTGGACCTGAGCAGATTCTGATCCTTGGTCTTCTGCTATCTTTGATGAATTAACTGATTAAAAACAAGATAGTTTTTACAATCTGGGATCTCAAATGGGCGCAGCTTCAACCATCAGTCGAATACTTGAGATAAATTTGATGTAGCTCTCTGCAACACGTCTGTTTTGCTGAGGAAGAAGTGTCCATGTAGCTCAACATGATCACATATGTGTTGTCAAGTTTACTCACCTGTTTCATTTTTGGTTTCTAGATTGAATGATCCTTGGACTACATCCTTGTTATCACTAATCAATGCTTCCTTCTCTGTCAAATCATAAAAGAACTGTCATGACCAGCACATCTTTTAGTTCCATACAGTAGCTTCAGCATTCACAGTTTTATCTCCTAGTGAATGTAAAAACATTTAGCTTCTTTATAGACAGCCTCTTGTCTGGACTGATTTCTAAACTGATAAAAGAGTCAAAAGAATCATCAGGACAACAATGCATCTGTCAAACTGTGCAGTTTCACATAATTAAATCACATTTTACTCACCAGGTACAGGACTGTTCATCTTCAAAAATGTCTCCACAGATAACTAACATGTTACTCACCGTCTCCATTACTTTCGGAGGGTTGTGGAGGTGGTGGAAAGTTTCCTTAGAAATAATAAAAGAGTTGTCATGATCAGTACACCTGTCACTAATTTCTAACATTTTATAGAACAAACTTAAACATAACAAACAATAAAAGCAATAACTGTGCAGGCATATCGCATCTGGAGAAGTGAACAATGTAAATAAAATATGTTTATAATGATAATACACAAATCAATGTTCATTTGGTAGAATAATTATAATCTGCTGTGAATTCTTACCTGATCTGTGTTTGTAAATGAAGACACCAACGACACCAATAATGACACTAACCATGACACCAACCACCAGAACCAAAAGCAGTATGAATAACCAATGCAGACCGTTATTGTTATTCCCTACAAAAAAAATGAAAAGTAAAACCTGTAAATGGTTTGTAAGCACGCTGTATTCTAATGTAGCTGAGACACTTCTGAGAATACGATGTAGATAAATGTAGATGCGAAACTCACCAGTGTTGGAGGAGGAGGTAATGAAAGGGTTGAGGACTTCTTTGCTGCTTTCAAAGCTGACTGGATTTTCTAACTTACAGATAAACGAAGGATCCTTCTCCTCCTAGAAAACCAGTGAAAAACAACATTAGCCTGAAGTTCATAAAATAAAAATGGTCCTTGAATGTATGAATTACTTGATCTGTCTGCTACTGATCACATTCACCTTTGTTATGTTGAGCTCCTTGGTTTTACTCTTCATCACGTCACCTGACCACCAGGTATAGATGACTGGTTCAGAGTCTGCAGTGATGCCTTCACAGGTGAGAACACAGTGGGTCTTTTCATCATCACAGCTTTCTGAGACAGTGGGTGTAGAGACACCAGCTGATGGAAACAAACAAACATTTCATTAGAGTTCAGATGAATAAATTATCAGATATTCCAGACTAGCTTGAGTCATATTTCCTCCACTTACAGATAACCAGGATTTCAGTTGGGTTCAGGACTCTGTTGTTGATCTCTGCTGTGTAGCTACCGCTGTCCTCTCGTGTCACACCTGGGAAGGTCAGCTCTCCAGTTGTGGTGTTTAGTTTGCAGCGACCTAAATTTATAAAAGTTACATCAACAGTTATCTACCAAAGAAGACTGAAGGTGTTCTGTGTGTTTTCAGGGATTTAATTAAAGGTGTTTGTAGTGTGACTATCAGGACTAAGTTAGTCACTGAGAGGAGAAAGTGGGGCTCTATTTTAACACATTTGAGAACACATACTTTTTGTCATATCATTACACGGATAGATTTGAATGACTAAACTATGATAAACAATAGCTTAAGCGGTCAACAGAAAAATCGGCACCCTACCTCACCCTCTCTCTGTATCAAACAAACAGATCCACAGGCAGATGCAGATGATATTCATTAGGCAACTATTCAACACCAGTCACACCCACTACCCCTGGTGACAAGTGAGAAACACATCCCTTCCTTTATGGTGTTAAATACCTTTGAATTTCGGGTAGAAGTCAATCTCGTCTCCATACCACTCCACAGCGAGGTTTGAATTGTGTTTCCATGTTATGCTGGTGATGGGAGCATCCACAGAGTCTGGACTAAGGACAAGTGTGTCTCCTACTTTCTTGTACTTTTCTGCAAAGTGAACAACTATATGAAAACATGTCACTCCTCTCATTTACATTTGCATGTAAAGAATCAAAAAGGCACTTTTAATAACTTGTGGGATATCTACAGGGATAGTTTAAATATTAGCTATAGACAGAAAACATGTCATGTATGTCTTTACTAATAAATATATATATTTTTTGTGATACACTGCTTCGTATCTATTGTATTCGTATAGTAGTATAAGTAGATAATATAATTTGGGCTATATAAGCTGGGTAAACAAAGACCTGAGTCATACGTCCTTTTTTACGTTACTAATCCTGGTTTACGGTAAAGAACAAAAATAACGTTCGACAGCAGGTTATAGATACATAAAGTGCGCATGCGCGTCCTTAAAGCTTAAAAAACGCAATACTAAATATAAAATATACAGTTTTATATGTGACCGTGCATGAATACATGTCAAAAAGAGTCAGAACATACCTGAGTTAGCTTGACATGTATTCAATGTCACGAACAAGAGAATCACCATCAACGCCCTACAGTTGATGGTAAAAACCTGCTCCATCCTCTAAGAAATAGATTAAAACGAGACGGGAATAAACTGAGAGACGGCTCACAATGTCAGGGGGGAAAAAATCTACGGTAAATAAACCCCGAATAGATGGATAACAATCCGCCGGTTGATGGAGGAGAGGAGTAGAGAGGAGAAGAGGAGAGAGGGTTGGGTCGCAGCTGAAAGAGAAACGAAACTAAAATGACTCAGCTTTTAGCATCATTATCAAAGGATCAAACCATCACAAAACAATGTTATCTATCTATCTATATCTATATATCTATATATATATTTAAATAAAACATTATTTTGTATTGCTTTGCCTTAAACTATAAGACTTTATATTTCTCTTTTTTTCATCCACATATTTAAAAACTAACACTGCTTTATTTTAATGTGTTGGAAGCTAAACACCTTGATTAATAAACTATATTAAGTGTCAGGGAGGATTATGAGCATAGAGAAGCTAGTAGCTAACCTACGAATGATGGTAAATAGCTGCAATAAATGAAATGACCAAATGAGACAAAGGTTCTCTCTGTTTTCATTCATTCTTTTATTCAGTTTTGTCGGTGGCAGCACAAACACATGGAGAAAACCAACTATTTCAATACTCCTTACCAGATAATTAAACCTGATTTCCATGACCAGGAAATGACATGGATGTAAGGACCCTAGAGTGATGCTCCAGTACTATCAATATTACCTCTGACAAAGGCAAATATTCCACCTCATGGTTTTTAAATCAGACTACAAGCAGAGCTGACCTCTGGGAAAGCTGAGGTCTAAGCTGCCTCTGGGGTGCTATGGTAGCTGTGTGATGGTGTAGTTACTCCAAATCCTCAAAGTAGGAGATTTTAGGAATCTCTCAGCTATACGCCATGACAGGCAACCACACAGAGCATAGCACCGTTCAGAGAGGGCTCAGCCAGGAGACACGTTTGATAACAGAGTGCACACTGATGATGCTACTGCTGCACCAAGAGGTGTTCCTGATGAGTTTAAGGCACAAAATCAATCGACAGGAAACAAAAATGAGGAGGCAAATGTTCGGGAGGTTCTGTTGTACTTTCATTCCTAACAACACAGCTCCAGACCAATAATGACAACAATGCTGAAGAAATCCAAGTGTTATGTGTTGATGTTACTCAGGATGGACACAGTGAAGCTGGTGTTTGATGATTTTCTAATGTTTCTCCTTAAACGTGCATTTTATTGTTAAGTATATTATTGTTAACATAATTGCACGTGATGTTTTATCTGATATGTATTTGTCTTTGCAGTGTAAACAGTTTAAACAGCATAGAAATGTTAGAAAAATACAAACTGCTGTAATTAAACAGTAGGAGAAACGTCCCACAGATAAGGCACAGATGCAGCCAGCCTACAGCTCCTAGTTGATTTCCAACAAGGCTGCGTCTCTGTAACCGCATCCAGGGCAGGACCTACTGTATATGAGTGAACATAACCTTACTATTTTCAGTCCATTCTCTACTTGCTGTAGTGCAGGACTCCTCTCCAGTGACTCTGTGATTCTTGGCAAAATAATTCCCTTAACAACGGTCTTTGAAGGCGGCACAGCATTGTATAGTATATCCAGCATGTATTTAAAGTACAACAACACACATGTATAAATGCATCAACACAAACTTGGGGAAACAAATCTCAGAGGACAAGCGGTTACAGAAAATGATTGGTCTAGTGGCGTCCTCTGGTGGACAGATGAGGAATTCATGACCAGCAGCTGCTGCACCATTTAAAAAACTAACAAATATAAATACACAAATACAGCTTTACACAATCATCTTTGGTCCAACAGCAGTACTGATCCTCCGTATCTCTGCTTGTCGTCTACACTGAGCTGTAACAGTGGTCTTCCAGTGCATCAACAGAGGACATTGTGCATCGTTAATGGTCTGAAATACTCACTATGAACACATTTATAGCGTTTTTTTAGTTTAACATATATCCCTTAATATCATGTGGCACAGACATGAGCTGCAGGAATCAGAAATGTAAAGTCGAATTAAATAAAATAAAATAAACCTTACATTTCATCTGATAGTCAATGCTTCAAGTCCTTTAGCAGAAGGTAACAAATTGTCTTATCTGCTTGATCCCTTTGCAAATTCCCTCTTCAAAATACTTCAGCATTAGTTCTCATTTGCTGGCGTCTCCTCCACCTTTGGATTCAGGCTTCACTATTTGGCGTCACTGGTGTCTTCTCTGTTAAAAGAAACAATAGTTGTTACCACAATTAAACACCAAGCCACAGTTCATGGAGGAGCATCTAAAGTAAGTTTTAACTTTTAAATAGTCATAAAAACGTTCTATTCAGTAAAATAACTCACCAAGATCAGGAGGAGATTTGAGAACGACTGACTTCTCTGATGAAGTCGCTGATAAAATGATAAAAGACTTATCAAGTGTTTTGTTCCTTTTTTTTTGAAATAGTTTCTCCTTGGAGTCATTTTTATGATCAAGTTTAACTCACCAGGTCCATCGTTGGTTTTTGTGGACTCATCAGTCTTTTCTTCTTGGAGAGGTGTTACGTTGTCTGAAAAATGTCAAACTGTCTTGTTATAATGTCTTCACTGATGGTGCAGTCCATCATCTGCTATTTGCTCTAACATCTTGAAACTCTTTTGATAGATGCAGCTCATATATTCAGACTTCCTGTTTTGCTTAAAAATACCAAAAGCAGTGTTCAAATGGTCATGAAAAAAAACAACAGACTGATCACTGGTACCTGAGGAAGAAGGAGATGTTTGTGGCTCAGCAGGAGGTCCTTGGTTCTCTGGTGTAGTCTCTGGTGTAGCCTCTATTAAAATAACAAAGAAGTTGATGAAACTGTTTCTCCTTGGAGTCATTTTTAGGGTCAAGTTTAACTCACCAGGTTCATTGTTGGCCTCTCGGGACACCTCTCTGGGAGATTGTTCTTCTCCTTCTGAAAAATCTCAGATTGTTATCAAAAACAGATTATTCAGCTGTAGGAAATACCTACACATCAAGTATTTGTCAATGGTAACAGCATTTACATAGTCATGAAAAATCATCCTATTCATCCCAATATCTCACCAGGTTGACCACTGGTACCTGAGGAAGGATCAGATGGTGGTGGGTCAGCAGCTTCTGTATCTTCTGGTTTCTCTGATGTGGTCTCTGTTAAAGTGACAAAGAAGTTGATGAAACTGTTTCACGTTGGAGTCATTTTTATGATCAAGTTTAACTCACTAGGTTCATTGTTGGTTCCTGTAGACACGTCAGTGTTCTGGTCTTGAGGAGATGTTACTTGGACGTCTGAAAAATGTCAGACTGTCTTGTTATAATGTCTTCACTGATGGTGCAGTCCATCATCTGCTATTGGCTCTAACATCTTGAAACTCTTTAGATAGATCCAGCTCATATATTCAGACTTCCTGTTTTGCTTAAAAATGGAAATACCTACACATCAAGTTTTTGTCAGTGGTTGCAGCTTTTACATAGTCATGAAAAAACGTCCTATTCATCCCGATAACTCACCAGGTTGATCACTGGTACCTGAGGGAGAAGGAGTTGGTGACTCAGCAGGAACTTCTTGGTTCTCAGGTGTCTCTGATGCAGTTTCTGTTAAAATAACAAAGAAGTTGATGAAACTGTTTCTCCTTGGAGTCATTGTTATGATCAAGTTTAACTGACCAGGTCCATTAATGTTTCCTGTGGACACGTCAGTCTTCTGGTCTTGGGGAGGTGTTACTCGGGCATCTGAAAAATGTCAAACTGTCTTGTTATATTGTCTTCACTTATGGTGCAGTCCATCATCTGCTATTGGCTCTAACGTCTTGAAACTCTTTAGATAGATCTAGCTCATATATTCAGACTTCCTGTTTTGCTTAAAAATACCAAAAGCAGCTTTAAAATGGTCATGAAAGAAAAAAAAACAGACTGATCACTGGTACCTAAGAAAGACGAAGATCTTTGTGGCTTAGCAGGAGGTCCTTGGTTCGCTGGTGTCTCTGGTGTAGTCTCTGGTGTAGTCTCTGTTAAAATGACAAAGAAGTTGATAAAACTGTTTCTCCTTGTAGTCATTCTTATGATCAAGTTTAACTCACCAGGTTCATTAATGATTCCTGTGGACACGTCAGTCCTCTGGTCTTGGAGAGATGTTACTTGGACGTCTGAAAAATGTCAAACTGTCTTGTTATAATGTCTTCACTGATGGTGCAGTCCATCATCTGCTCTTGGCTCTAACATCTTGAAACTCTTTGGTCTTCTGCTATCTTTGATGAATTAACTGATAAAAACAAGATAGTTTTACAATCTGGGATCTCAAATGGGTGCAGCTTCAAGCATCAGTCGAATACTGGAGATAAATTTGATGTAGCTCTCTGCAACACGTTTGTTTTGCTAAGGAAGAAGTGTCCATGTAGCTCAACATGATCACATATGTGTTGTCAAGTTTACTCACCTGTTTCATTGATGGTTTCTAGATTGAATGATTCTTGGACTGCATCCTTGTTACCATTAAGCAACGGTTTCTTCTCTGTCAAATCATAAAAGAACTGTCATGACCGGCACATCTTTTAGTTACATACAGTAGCTTCAGCATTCACAGTTTTATCTCCTAGTGAATGTAAAAACATTTATCTTCTTTATAGACAGCCTCTTGTCTGGACTGATTTCTAAACTGATATAAGAGTCAAAAGAATCATCAGGACAACAATGCATCTGTCAAACTGTGCAGGTTCACTTAATTAAATCACATTTTACTCACCAGGTACAGGGTTAGGAGAGGGCTGTGGTGTGACTGCTGTCAGAAAATAAAAGAACCGTCACGACGAGTGCACATCTTCAAAACATATTTACAAGGTAAGTCTTCAAATTCTTCTGACATAAAATCTACAAACTGCAGCTTTCGACTTTTCGTACTGCAGATTGCTCTGAAAGGTGTTGTGATGAAAATAATTTATATAGAGCATTACTTAGACACAAATGATAGAAACACTGTTAGACAGAATCAATCCAAGGACTCAACATATACCTGGTGGACATAACAAACATCACTACCTGTGTGCTAGCATGGGAATGTCTCCACAGATAATTAACATGTTACTCACCAGCTCCAGTATTGGGTGTGACACATGGAAGTACACGACGTAGTAGTGGTGGAAGGTTCTCTGAGAAATAATAAAAGAATTCATGATCAGTACACCTGTCACTAATTTCTAACATTTTATAGAACAAAATTAAACATAACAAACAATAAAAGCAATAACTGTGCAGGCATATCACATCTGGAGAAATGAACAATGGAAATAAATGTGTTTATAATGATAATACAAGACTGGAGACCTGTCCAGGCCGTATCCCTGCCTCTCGCCGAATGACTGCAGGGATCGGCTCCAGCAGACCCCTGCGACCCTTCACAGGAATAAGCGGGTACAGAAGATGAATGAATGAATGAATGATAATACACAAATCAATGTTTTGGTAGAATAATTACAATCTGCTGTGAATTCTTACCTTTCCAGTATTTGTAAATGAAGAAACCAATGACACCAAACACCGGAATCAGTATCAATAACCCATACAGACCGTTATTGTCATTCACTAAAAAAAAAAAAGACAAAGAAAATGTGTTAATAGTTTGTAAGCACGCTGTATTCTAATGTTAGCTGAGACACTTCTGAGAATACGATGTAGATAAATGTAGATGTGAAACTCACCAGGGTCTTCTGGGGAGGAGGTGATGAAAGGGTTGAAGACTTCTTTGCTGTTTTCAGAGCTGACTGGGTTTTCCATCTTACAGATAAACGAAGGATCCTTCTCCTCCTACAAAACCAGTAGAAAACAACATTAGCTTTAAGTTCATAAAATAAAAATGGTTCTTGAATGTATGAATTACTTGATCTGTCTGTTACTGATCACATTCACCTTTGTTATTCTGAGCTCCTTGATTTCACTCTTCGTCTTGTTACCTGACCACCAGGAATAAGTGACTTGTTCAGCGTCTGTAGTGATGCCTTCACAGGTGAAAACACAGTGGGTAGCATCACAGCTTTCTGACACAGTGGGTGTAGAGACACCAGCTGATGGAAACAAACAAACATTTCATTAGATTAAAGATGAATAAATTATTAGATATTCCAGACTAGCTTGAGTCGTATTTCCTCCACTTACAGATAACCTTGATTTCAGTTGGGGTCAGGACTCTGTTGTTGATCTCTGCTGTGTAGCTGCCGCTGTCCCCTAGTGTCACGCCTGGGAAGGTCAGCTCTCCAGTTTTGGTGTTCAGTTCGCAGCGATCTAAATTTTTAAAAATTATATCAACAGTTATCTACCAAAGAAGACTGAAGGTGTTCTGTGTGTTTTCAGGGATTTAATTAAAGGCGTTTGTAGTGTGACTATCAGGACTAAGTTCGACACTGAGAGGAGAAAGTGGGGCTCTATTTAACACTTTTGAGAATACATACTTTTTGTCATATCATTATGCAGATGGTTTGCATGACTAAACTATGATAAACAAGAGCTTAAGCAGTCAACAGAAAAATTCAACCCCGGTCACACCCACTACCCCTGGTGATAAGTGAGAAACACATCCCTTCCTCTACGGCGTTAAATACCTTTGAATTTCGAGTAGAAGTCAACCTTGCCTCCATACCACTCCACAGCGAGGTTTGAATTATGTTTCCATGTTATGCTGGTGATGGGAGCAGCCACAGAGCCTGGACTAAGGACAACTTTGCTTCCTGCTTTCTTGTACTCGACTGCAAAGTAAACAACTATATGAAGACATGTCGCTCATCTCATTTACATTTACATGTGAAGAATCAAAAAGACACTTTTAATAACTTGTGGGATATCTACAGGGATAGTTTAAATATTAGCTATAGACAGAAAACATGTCAGGTATGTTTTTACTGATAAATATTTATTTTTTGTGATACACTTTCTAGTATTTATTGTATTAGTATAGTAGTATAAGTAGATAATATAATTTGGGCTATATAAGCTGGCTAAACACAGACCTGAGTCATAGGCCTACGTCATTTTTTACGTTACTAATCCTGGTTTACGGCAAAGAAAAAAAATAACATTCTACAGGTTATATATACATTAAGTACTTATGCGCATCATTAAAGTTTAAAAACACAATACTAAACATAAAATATACAGTTTTATATGTGACCGTGCATGAATATATGTCAAAAAGAGTCAGAACATACCTGAGTTAGCTTGACCTGTATTCAATGTCACGAACAAGAGAATCACCATCAACGCCCTACACTTGATGGTAAAAACCTGCTCCATCCTCTAAGAAATAAATTAAAACGAGACGGGAATAAACTGAGAGACGGCTTACAATGTCGAGAAAAAAATCTACGGTAAATAAACGCCGAAAAGACGGATAAAAATCCGCCCGAAGATAGAGAATAGTCGAGAGGGCTCGTTCACAGAAGAAAGTGAAACTAATAAAAAGCAGGAAGTCATGTGACGCAGTTTTAATAAAAGACAAAGAGCAGCATTACTCATCATGATCAGAGGATAAAAGACGTCCTTCTCAAACTACAAATTTAAATCCAAAGCATTACAAAACAATGTTGTTGTTTTAAATTTTAAATTTCTATCTCTCTCTCAAAAAAAGGAATAACAAGATTAACTAAATCATAAATCCACAGTGACATCTAGTGGGTAAAAAGTAACACTACAAGAAGCCATATCTGGGCAATTTTATGAATTTTATGAAACATAGATATGTTATATTTCCATGTAGCTGTTTTTATTTGTACACTACTTGTACAATCACATAATTGTCCCATTAAAATGAAGCATCTGATGTCTGTGAGCCTCGCACATATATTGCTTTTCTTACTCCTACCTGAAATGCTTTATTAACAATGAACACATTCTCTTAACAAGTGCAGTTAATTAAATCTTAAATGAAATCTGTACCAATGAACTTTCAAAATATAAACAAAATACATTTATTTCTTAACTGTTAATCTATTAGTATGATTTTTTTTTTTTTTAAATGGCCATATATAATATTTATATTGGCTAATACTACTGTATATTAAATAAATGATAATTCATTCGACTCAATATCCTAAATCACACATGTCAAACTCAAGGCCCATAACTGTATAATAATATTTTATATTTTATATTTTGCGTGCCTCAGGCAGGTACGTCAATCAGCTCCTCCAAGTTAGCTGGTAGCTAGCTACACAGTTAGCTAATGTAAACACCATGCAATATTTTAAGAGATTTTTAAATACAGTAAATGCTTTAGTTTAGACGTACAATAATACTTAATATAGACTTGTTGTTTACCTCTTCTGCTTTGTTTTAATGTATTGGAAGCCAACTAATAAACTAAATTAAGTGTCAGGGAGGCTCTCATTTTTTTAAAATTTATTCTTTATTCAGTTTTGTCGGTGGCAGCACAAACATGGAGAAAACCAACTATCTCAACTACTGGAAACTATAGTTTTTGCAGCATATTCTGATATATGATAGTGACTCTTGCACTGTATTGTATAAGCAGCATGTACTTAAAATTCATTGGATGAATACAGTTCACTTTATAATACTGCTATTGCACACTTTCTGAATGTATGCCCTACTTATGTTTTGATGTTAAGCAGCAAATTTGAACTTGAGTGAATAAAAAAAAAAAAAAAAAAGAAAATACAACAATACACATGTATAAATACAAAAAGGGAAATCTGGGGACGCACGTGACTACAACTGTTAAATATTTCTGTCAGACAGACTGTTTTGTGCAGGGTAATCTGGTTCACAGGTGATGAATTTATGTCCATTTAAAAAAAAATAATAATAAAAACTAATAAATTAAAGAAATAAATAGTTGGTTGCTTGCACTGACCAAAGTTCAGCCAGTAGTATAGCTTCACTTCTAAAATTGTTTTTGGCCTGTTAGCAGCAGTAATCAGCTGTCTTTCTTTCGTCCTGTTAAATGTATTCCAGCTCTCCATCAGAGTGTCACAGAGGCCCCAGAGTACTGTTCCTTTGAGGGACTTTGAAGAAAACCCTAACTCAATAAACTAAACTAACTGAACGGTTTCTCTTCCTCACTCACATGTTCAGGTCTCTTTTTTCACCGCTTCATGACACTGACAACGCTATGGATCAGGCACAGTGGCATATTTCTCAGCAATACAAAATTAAAAATGCATGCCATTACCAGCAGAAAGTCCTTTTGTCAAAAAGCACACAGAGTTTGCACGTTGTCTTTGCAAATTCACTCTTTTTTGATATTTAACTCTTAATTCTACATTTAAAAAACGCATGCATTGCTTCAAGTGGACCCAGCTGTTCAAGCTACAGTTTTTTGTCTGTCTCAAAATACTTCCGGTTTGGTCCTTGTCTGCTGACAACTGCTCATCTTAAATGCCCAGGACAGCTGTCAAATGACACAAGAATTGTCAGAATGTTGTAACACCAACACTGACTATAGTTGCGTGTGGACCTCAATTTAAGCTTTTACCATACAAATGCAACTCTAAAATATGCCAGATTATATTAATAGTTATAATAATCTAGACTCTGGTTGCAGCTTCATGCATCACTCACATGTTGTAGATACATTTGTGAGTCGTGCAGAGCTCTGAATCCTCACATCTGTTAGATCAGTCTAGCACTAGCAATTAAGTAACTGAATAAAGTAATAAAGTAAACTTGTAAAATCCACATTTGTCACTATTTCTGACCATTTATATTGGAATGGACGCAGTGGATGTTTAATTTTGACTGGACGTTACTTGAATTCATTATGCATCTGTCTCACTGTGCAGTAACTGTTTTTTTGTTTTCAGTGTTTTTGCCATCATTAAATAACATTTCACTCACCAATTCTGTTGTTGTTATCAGGAGACATTACTCTTTAACCTGTAAATAAATAAAAAAATGGTTTGGTCATCAATTCAACATGATAATCCTTGACTTACTAGTAGGTAATGCATTAGTTTCTTCGCTGGTAAGACTGAATGTAAGACTGGGCTTCTGAGCACTTTTAAAAGCTGACCTTTCTCCAGGTTTATTATAAAGATTGATAATGTGCAGCAACAATGGACCCAGAACAGAACCATGTGGGACGCCACATGATAGAAAAGATTAATGATCTAAAAAAAAAAAAAGGATATTTGTTTACAAAACTGTTGTTAAATAAGATTTCACTCACCTGCTCCATTACTGACATCTTGAACTGTGGCGTACACTGTTAAATAATAAAAGAACTGTCAAGACCAGAACATCTGTCGCTTAGTGTAAAATTTGTCACTATTTCTGACATATGAGAGAATAAATTCTGAACTGAACAATCAATAAAACAATTGTGGAAAATGAACCACTTCTCAATCTAATCATTAGTTGCAGCCATAACAGTGGATGCTTAGTCTTGATTGGATGTGTCTTGAATTAATCTCACTGTGCAATAACTGTTTTTTCGTTGTCACTGCTGTTACCATCATTAAATGACATTTCACTCACCAGTTCTATCGCAGTTAGACACTGGTACGTAATCTGTTGAAAAAAAAAAAATACATGACTAGCACTTATCTTCCATGATAGTACATGGCTTGAATGTAAACTTGGGAATTTGATCACATTTAAAAGTGCACTTTGCTCCTGCTTCAATATAATGGTTGATAATCTGTAGCATGTATAAAATAACAATAATGGACCCAGAACAGGACCCTGTGGGACACCACACGATAGAAACACTGTGTCGGACAGAACCAGTCCAAGGAAGATACAGAAATACCCACTTTGCTGTTTCTGCTCAATGATATTTACAAGTGCATGACTAAAATCCAAATCAGCTATAATATTAAATAACATTTCACTCACCAGGTCTTTTGTTGACAGTTTGAACTGTGGAGTACACTGTCAAATAATAAAAGCAGAACATCTGTCAGTTGGTGTAAAATCCACACTATTTTCTGACCATTTATATGAACAATCAATAAAATAACTGGAAACTGAAACACTTCCCAATCTAACCATTAGTTGCAGCCATAAAGCTTCATTCAGTGATTTGATTAATACCAACAGGTGATTCAGAAACTGCAGCTTCAATGAGACACAAGATATTTAATGGACACAGTGGATACTGGATGTGTCTTAAATTGAGAATGTATCCATCTCACTATGTAATAACTGGTTTTCTGTTGTCACTGTTCTTACCATCATTAAATAACATTTCACTCACCAGTTCTATCACAGTCAGGCATTTGTACGTAATCTGTTGAAAAAAAAATGAAAGAACCCCTGTGACCACCACGCATCTTCAAAAAACAAAACAAAACACAATTACAGTGTATGAAATCAAAACAAAATGAATTATTCTCTGGTTCCAGGTTTTAAAATATACATATTTGTGGGTTTCCAACAGTAGTAAATTATTTGAATGTAACACAGGGATTTTGACCACTTTTAAAGGCTGGCTTCTGGTTCAGCAAATACAAAGAGAGAACAATAATGGACCCAGAACAGAACCCTGTGGGACACCACATGATAGGAAGGCACAGAAATACCCACTTTAATTTTACGGAGAGCTGTTTCCATTCAGTGATATTTAAGAAAACATGAGTCATTTATTTCTAAAACTCGTATTACTCACCATTGTTGGCAGCATGAACTGTGTCGTACTCTGTCAAATAATAAAAGAACAGTCACTACCAGTGGCATATCACATGGTGTAAAATCCCAAACTTTTCTGACATATTAGAGAATAAACTATAAACCAAACAGCCAGTGAAATAATTGGAGTATTAACCACTTCACAATCTAAACATTAGATGAAGCCATTAAGCTTAACGTTCAGATCTAACAAGGCTCCATTCAGTGATTTGATTAATACCACCAGCTAATTCAGAAGCTGCAGCTCCAACGAGACACAAGATATTTGCATTAAGATCCAAACTTAGTGTAAGTATAAATGTATCGGTTATACTGTGAAATTACTGTTTCACTCACCAGTACTGATTTGCACTGGTGGTACCACTGTCAAGAAATAAAAGAAATGTCACCGAATTAATTTACAGTGTATGTCTTCAACACTATTATACACATTTGGCATTAGCCCTGGTTCACTATGACTGACTGATAGAGTCACCTCTACACAGACATATCACACTTAGAGGAATAAGGCAAATAAATACATTTGGTAAGCATATTTAATTCTGAAGAATAGAAGTAAAAATCCTTTGTGAATTCTTACCTGTTCTGCGCTTGACTTTCAATAAGACGCCCACAACCACCAGAATCACCAGAATCACCAGAATCAAGACAAATACCAAGATTAACAAAACCAGATTCTGATTCACTACAAAAAAGAAAAAGAAAAATTAAATTAATAAAACTGCAATTCTTTACCAACAATGCTGTCTTATAATAAAGCGCTCTGAGGTGTCCTATCCTCAGAAGAGCTGCAGTCTGCAACTAGAGGGGTGAGGAAGTTGTGAAAACCTCAATCGTGCTTTGATGCTGATGATGACTAAATACTGTAGAGATGAGGGGTAACAATGCATCTAGTGAGGGGGCTGTGGCCTCTGGAAAGTCCAGTCTTCATAAGTATATAATTATAAATATATATAAAGACGAACGTTAGCCGATCACTCTGTTTAGTAACATAGGAAGTCAGGACAAACGTCACTTCCACCAGACTGTGACACCTGTGAGAGCATGATGTAGATAAATGTAGAAGTGAAACTCACCAGTGTTGGAGGAGGAGGTGATAAAAGGGTTGGCGACTTCTTTGCTGCTTTCAGAACTGACTCTGTTTTCCAACTTACAGCTAAACGAAGGCTCCTTGTCCTCCTAGAAAACCAGTGAAAAACAACAAGAACCAAAATTTTGTCTTGTCTTTCAAGCGACACATGATCTTAATCCAAATCTTATTACTTGATCTGTCTGTTACTGATCACATTCACCTTTGTTATGTTGAGCTCCTTGGTTTTACTCTTCGTCACGTTACCTGACCACCAGGTATAGGTGACTGGTTCAGCGTCTGTAGTGTAGTTGCCTTCACAGGTAAGAACACAGTGGGTCTTTTCATCATCACAGCTCTTTGACACAGTGGGTGTTGGAACTGCAGCTGATGGAAACAAACAAACATTTCATCAGAGTTCAGATGAATAAATTATCAGATATTCCAGACTAGCTTGAGTCATATTTCCTCCACTTACAGATAACCAGGATTTCTATTGGGTTCAGGACTCTGTTGTTGATCTCTGGTGTGTATCTGCCGCTGTACTCTAGCGTCATGTCTGGGAAGGTCAGCTCTCCAGTTGCGGTGTTCAGTTTGCAGCGATCTAAAATTATAAAAGTTATATCAATAGTTATCTAGCAAACAAAAAACATGATTTTGACTGAAGGTGTTCTGTGTGTTTTAATTAAAGGTGTTAAATACCTTTAAATTTCGGGTAGAAGTCAATCTCCTGTCCATACCACTCCACAGCGAGGTTTGAATTATGTTTCCATGTTATGCTGGTGATGGGAGCAGACACAGAGCCTGGACTAAGGACAACTGTGTCTCCTGCTTTCTTGTACTTGTCTGTAAAATATTATAAAATCTAAACCTGTCATTCTTCAAATCCACTGTCTGTTCAATCATGGCAGCTTTCACATTTTGCATTTGCCATAAAAATGTCACTTTCTACTCCACAAGATCCGTTTACTTTTCTGTGTTTATTTGATTATTAGCTGTAACAAGAAAAACGTGTCATTTAAACTCAAAATGTATTTATCTCACAGTGGGGAAACGGATGCACAACATTTCATCATGTCAAAGCTTATGCTGTATATTCTCATAAAATATAGATAATTCGGCTCTATATATGGATTTATCACAGATCTGCTGATCATGTAACATTTATTTATCTTAATGTTTCTGATTTATAAAGATAACACACGATTTTCTGACACAAGAAGTGCTAATGTGTGACTTCCCGTTTTTCGTTTTCAAACATTAAATGCGTAAATAATAATACAGCACAGAATCTACAGGTTTTTTTTCCATGAGCCCATGCTGAGTATATCGCTATACAACTTAACTTTTTAAAACTCACCAGCTTGAATAGTTGTCAGTGGCAGGAGAATGATCGACAGGATAAACGGTGGTTTCATCCTCTAAATAAAAAAAGTGGACGCAAAACCCCCCTCAAGTTATAACAATATCAGAAATCATTCTAGGATGTGTATATATATATATAAGCTGTGAAATAATTAATGAATTAAGCAGTATTTTAAACAAAAATCAATGCGTGGGTAAAAAGTTATTTCCTGATTTGTTGAATAAAGGCTCAGTTTAACCAAAGTATTTGTTTTGGTTGACTTACCAAAGATTATAAAACGAAGCACTTGAAACTGCGGACGTTTAAAATAATAATAATAATAATAATAAAAGGTAAAATTTTGTTAATTATTATTTACTTAATAACGGACTGCCTCGGAGACGGAGTAGCAGTAGGCTATGGTAGGCTACACCCACCTTTATCGTTGCTGCGCTTTATGGTTCATGGTTCGCACTACCCTGGTGATGAAGCCTCAAACTGACCGCCGTAGACGTGCCTACAGGAAGTGGCGAGCGTGACGGAAGTGGCGAGCGTGAGCCATCAAATGCGTGTTTTCTTCCTCAACTCGCTAAAACTTAAGAAAACCTACAGTCAGCGAAGAAAACCCACGCAAACAGACCAAACATCAGCCACTACAGGACGTTCATCTAAACAAAATACACGAACTTCGCACTTGCGTACTTGATTCTGAAGTACGGACTTGATGACGCCCGTGAAATGCATTCTGGGATACCTGGCTGTACCAAGTCAACGGTCGACACTAGTTCTAGGCGTTCTTGATAAAACGGGCGGAGCAAGTGTACATCCGGGTATTCACATGGCTGTTTTTATCGTGATTTACGTTAAATCTATTTATTTTCATATTTAGCATAGCTGCGGCACAGATTATGATTATTATATTTATTTATTACTTCCATCTTCACACATTTAAAAACATACACTGCTTAGTTTTAACGTTAAAAAGCCTAGAACGTATACGACTGAGAAACTTAGTGGCTTTAATGAGAAATGCTTATTATTAGCATTGCACTGCTAGCTGCTAGCCTAAGAATCCTGTTAATTAGCTGCGATAAAATAAATTACTACAAACTTAAGGAAACAAAGATCCTCTCTTTTTGTAAAAAAGTTATTTATTCAGTTTTGTCCAAATAAATCCATGTATATACACATAAAGACAAACACAATATAAAAACACAAGAGTCAAGATGGATGATTAAATTATTAATTAAAACCAAACTTTCTACACTGAGAATGAATTAAATAAACTGTCACATGAAGCTTCATTGTCGTCCATCTTTACTCTTTCCCTGAGATGAGAATCATATCCAGCAGTGTAACAGGAACCTCCAGTGAACAGATGATAATAATATTTGTAATATTAATGGTTATAGTAGAGTATAGTGGTAATGTACGGTGGAAAGTGGAAATGTTAACACCAAGATGCTTGATTTTACCTACAGTTGTAGGTACCTATGTACCTATGTTCTAATCTTATGACCTTAAGAGTTGTCGTGCATATGGCTGAATATATATATTTTCACATTTCAATAGCCTCTGCCAGCATCTCCTCATTCCCCAGTGTAAGGGGTCTCAATCACTGCAGGTTATCACTGGCTTTGCATACAGTATCTACATGCACAGAAAATACAGCTAACAAGTTTTTTTTTTTTATCATGAAATACTATTATAGGTATTGTAAAGAGTTTTGAATCCTGTGGTCTCACGATCTCAGATCATGTCATCCTTCTCCTGCCAGGCCGGTTTTTCTTCACTTGACGTCACTGCTGTCAAATGAAGAGCACTCGTTAACCTCTTTCTGAAACGTGTGGACAGCATCGTCATTTTGTTTCCACGTGAAACATTAACCAAGACGCGTAACGTGCAAACGCAGGCTCTAAAATTTGCACAAGAATCACTTCTACACAGACAAACGACACTTAGAGATGTAAATATAAATACATTTATAATAATAATATAACTATGGATATTTAATCTGTAGAATAAATGTGATGTTTTGCGAATTCTTACCTTTTTGTCCTTTGCGTTTGTAAAGGAAGATACCAATATTAACACAAACTCCCACCACCAGAATCAAGCCCGGTAGCAGAAACCAATACAGTGGGTCTACAAAAGAAAAAAAAGAAAAGAAAAAAGAAATTAATAAGTCTTCCAATGGTTTTCAAGCATCCTGTATCTCTCAGTGCGCTCATATTCAATCATTTCAGGATGTCTGAGATCACTGTGTAGATATTCATAAATGTGAAACTCACTCTTGATGAAAGGGTTGAAGACTGCTTTGCTGAATTTGTAGCTGACTGGGTTTTCCACCCCACAGCTAATCCGATGCTCAACCGTTTTCTAGAAATCCAGAGGAAAAACAACATCAGCCTGAAGCTCATGAACCAAAATGCTACTTTTGTCTTTA
Organism: Chelon labrosus; assembly: GCF_963514085.1. Taxonomy (NCBI): domain Eukaryota; kingdom Metazoa; phylum Chordata; class Actinopteri; order Mugiliformes; family Mugilidae; genus Chelon; species Chelon labrosus. The sequence goes on along the minus strand of NC_140357.1, from coordinate 11,916,030 downwards.
TACTTCCAGATTATAGAAGATGATGTTTGGTGTAAAGACCCAGAGCGATGCTTGAATATGTCACATTCATCTACTAACACCATCATCATGTTTGTACCTTTGTTATTTTAAACTTCTTGTTTTGATTCCCCAAGACCATGTCATGTAACCTCCAGGAATAGCTGACTGGCTCAGCGTCTGTAGTGTCGTTGACTTCACAGGTTAAAACACAGTAGGTCTGTTCATCGTCACAGCTTTTAGAGATAGTGGGAGTAGGAACAGCAGCTGATGGAAACAAACATTTAATTAGAGATCAGATGAATAAATAAATATCGAGTCATACTTCCTCCACTTACCGATAACTTTGATTTCAGTCATGTCCAGGACTTTGTCGTTGATCTCTGCTGTGTACCTGCTGCTGTCCTCCAGAGTCAAGTTTGAGATGGTCAGCTCTCCAGTTGTGGTGTTCAGTGTACAGCGATCTAAAAGGACAATAATTGCCATTGAGGTTTTTACTTGAATTTTAAGGAGATCATTTGCAATAAATTGGATGGACTGTTGCATTTAAATTATTTGGGATTAGCAGTGAGCAGTGTGAAGTTTTTTAAAGATGTAGAACTCCTTAAACTCCTTAAACGTCAAAGAGATGAAAATTATATTAATGCTTAGACTTTACTGATCCTCAAGGGAAAAGAAAAATAGAGAAATAAAAAATAGAAAAACAAAACAAACAAACTGTGGGGTGCAGTTTCCGTAACTGTTCATCAGATAGAAAATATTTAAATTAAAATAAAACCGATTAAATGAGCGTGCAGTTACACTGAGTGTCCACCAGGCGGCAAACATTTAAATTATGATGCAGTTACACTGAGTGTCCACCAGGCGGCAAACATTTAAATTAGGATGCAGTTACACTGAGTGTCCACCAGGCGGCAATAATATACATGAGGATGCAGTTTCACTGAGTGTCCACCAGGTGGCAATAATATACATGAGGATGCAGTTTCACTGAGTGTCCACCGGGTGGCAAACATTTAAATTAGGGAGCAGTTACACCATGTGTCCACCAGGTGGTAAACATTTAAATTAAGGTGCAGTTACACTGAGTGTCCACCAGGCGGCAATAATATACATGAGGATGCAGTTTCACTGAGTGTCCACCGGGTGGCAAACATTTAAATTAGGGAGCAGTTACACCATGTGTCCACCAGGTGGTAAACATTTAAATTAAGGTGCAGTTACACTGAGTGTCCACCAGGCGGCAAATATTTAAATTAGGGTGCAGTCACACCGAGTGTCCACCAGGCGGCAATAATATAAATGAGGATGCAGTTACACTGAGTGTCCACCAGATGGCAGAGATTTTCCACTCATGTGTTCCGGTTAAATTTGACCGATTTAAAAGTTTGATATCTGAAAATTGTGGTTCATTTGATGAGACGGACATAAGATTCAACGATTTTTCTTCACAAAAAGGATTTCAACACACAAAATAAATTGTATTAATTAACATACAATCCACCAGATCACAGTAGATTCAAGATTATTTATTGTCAGATACTAACATTGTAATATTAAATCCCTAAAATAAACTTAAAATTAAAGGATATTTTTAACATGTTTGGTCAATTTTATTTTTGTTTTGCTATCTGAACAATATATGGGCAAGTGTAACAAACAAACTAACAAAAAAGAAAAAAGTAAACAGTCTGTTAAATCTTGAGTGTACCTTTGAACTGCTGGTATAATTTACTGATGCCTCCAGACCACTCCACGGTGACGTTAGCTCCATGTTTCCACACTATACTGGTGATGTTATCAGTCACACGACGGCCTGGACTAAGGACAACTTTTGTCCCCACTTTCAGGTAGATGTCTGCAAAAGAAAATAGTTAATCTGACTGTACAACCTTCATTTCAGGGTCAGTCAAACTCATTTTAGTTCAGTGGATAGTTCTTTAGTCAGGAGTTTTAATGCTGTGGTCCTGAAAAGCCTACTACTGAAATAAATCCAACCCAACCCAGCTGCTGGTTTATGCTGTAACATCAGTCACAGCATAAACAAACTGAGAAAAGACTCCTCTTGTTCTATGACGTGATTTTATTGCGCCATAATAATTTTCCAGTCTGCTCATCTGCTGCTGTTAAAAGTTCACACAGTAGTTTTCAGAATCTGAACTGAAGGAAAGAGATTAAAAAAAAAACTACGATGGGTCTGATCTTCTCAACACGTGTTTGTAGAAGTGTGTGAAAGACAAAAGGAGAACATGAACTTACCTGGGTAAGCTCCACATGTAATCAGCCCCAGCATTAGCAGCAGTAGCTTCTTCATCCTCTCTGACACGAGTTAAAATATGACTGTAGGTAGCAGGGAGGAGGAGGCTGACAGAATATAAAAATAAAGAGCAGCAACGTAGACATGGACTGCTTGGTAAAGGCAGCTGCCTCTTTATCTACACGCAAGAGAGAGAGGCGTGACCTCACCTGAAGTGAACTCACCTGTCGAGTTTAGGGATGGGTTTAGGGAGAGCCGTCTCTTTTGCCTCCCAAAGAAGAGTCGAGTCTTTCAGCTCCTGAACGGCTCTTTATTTATCATCTTTTAAAGCCCAACACAGCAAATACACGTGGTGTGTGTGTTAATGAGCCCTTTTTGAATTCAATGTCTTTATAAGAAGCCTAATAACAATTGTCTTATTTTGTGCAGTTATTCTGCTACAAAAGCATTCTTAATTTTGTTTAAAATATCAGATAAAACTTTAATTGTGCAAACAAATGAACAAAACACTGCAATCACATCTACAGATTCTACATGTGTGCTTCAGTCAGATGTATCTCGTTTCTCCTGCTGTTCTCTTCTTTCTCTTTTCTGTCTCTACTCGGCTGGACTTAGGCAGATGGGTCCCTCCATATGAGCTTTAGGTTCTGCTCATGGTTTCTTCCCGTTAAAGCTGTAAATGTCTTTGATGGCAGGCAGAGTGTGAGGTGCAGTTTCCTTAATTTTTCATCTGGTGGTAAATATTTAAATTAAGGTGCAGTTACAGATAGTGTCCACCAGGTGGCAGAGATTTTCCACTCCCGTTAAATTGGACCAATTTAAAAGTTTTATCTCTGAAAAATGTGGTTAATTTGATCAGACTGACCTAAGATTCAACGACTTTTTTCATAAAAATAATTTCAACACACAAAATAAATTGTATTAATTAGCATACAAAGTTTTGTGTTGGCTGAGTAGTAGTAAACAACTGTTATAAAGGTTCTACCTGCGGGTTTGTGGTGGAACCAGCTCTTAATATTTCCGTTTTGCAGTGAAGACACTCTGCTCTGTCCACTCCCCAGTGTCTTTTAATTTCATCCAGATGCTGCTTCGTTTACAGGTGTCACTCATAACTATGTGTGCTCTTCTTCACGGCTGTCTGCTGTCTTGATAGCAGTTTTGATAGAAGGGAACCGACTCTTCTGATTCACTACCAAACATCGGCTCTTTTGCTCATGACACATTGGATGAAGCCTTGTGAAGCTTTTGGGGCTTCTTCCTCATTGTACACACTTCAAAGTGTTACGACATTTTGGAAAGTCAAGTCACCAGTAATGCACGTTTGAATGCGCTGTGTTGCCCTTCTACTTCTTAATACTTGAAGCGTGGCTTTAATTGGTATGACAGATTTGTGCTGTGAAGTGTGATCGCTGGTATTTCAACATCAGTGTCTTGGAGGTATGACTAAGGGTTCTTACGCAACGCTGTGAAGCCCAGAGGAAGGAAACACTGAGCTTGTGTCTCCTTATAAAGAATGAAGTGATGCAAGTGATTCGAATCAGTCAGCATTTCATTGTGACGTATGAAGCCTCAAACCATCCCCATATATTTCATGATACTTGTAGCCATGACATTATCTTTGGTTGTTTTTTCAATAAAAGTAGAAAATAATTTATTTTGCAGAGTTACAGCAGCATACAGTTTAAGGACAGTGCACACAATAAATAAAAAAGTAAAGAAACAAATAGTACAACAGTTAATACATATGTGGTTGTACAGCAGCAGGAAGGAAGTACCTGTCTGAAAAAATGAAAAAAGAGCCTCAACTATCAAAAGTCACTGGACAGCAGCTGTCGATGTAGGAAAGAGCTGCAGAAGAAGAAATGTAAACAAATTACTAAACCTAATAGTTGTCATCAGTCACAGGTTCAAGTCTCTTCTTTCATGTGCATCGTTACTAAAACACAGCTTCAGATTTTACACCCGTCTTCATTAAACCACACATTTCACAGTTTCTTCTACTGGCTCAGGAAAAAGAGGCATTTGATTTACATTTTTCAAACACTTACAGTAGCTTAGTCGCACAGATAGGATATAATAATAATATACAATACGTGGCCAAAAAAAGTCGCCACCTAGATTTAACTAAGCAAATAGGTAGGAGTCTCCTATTGGATAATTACTGCATGTTATTTAAGCCCAACTGATGCAATGAGAAGCTTCTCATTTCTTCAACAACCATGTCTGAAGACACATCCTGTGGTCGTGGAAAAGATGTTAGTCTGTTTGAGAAGGGTCATTCTTTGTGCAGTGGTCAGACTCTACCATCATCAATACAAGATCTTGGTGAAAAATTAATGCAACACTGGATGGAAGTAAATCTGGTGACATTGGAGAAGATTATGGAAATAATGCTACAGAGAATGTGTGCTTTTCTTTTTTTTTTGGCCAGGCAGTGTGTAGTAATAATAATAATAATATGGCAGGAGGAGCATTAACATGAACAACAATCTGTTACAGAAAGGTGAGTTGTTGTTCAGCTGAGTTTGGTATGAATGACGTCCTGTAACGTTCACTGTTGGAGAGGAGCTGAATCAATCTGTTGGAGAATGACTGTATCGTTGTCTTCACCAATCAACGGGTCGTTCACCGTCTCTGTCAAAGGACACATTGATCACATGAATAGATTTTAGTTTACTGTTGATAAAACACTATAAAATAGTATATTCAAATAGTTGATTCATAGTACTGCAGTTTTATCTCAAAACATTTTTAGGTGGACAGAGGATGTTTGTCCTTGATTGGACTGATAGAAGAGTTAAAATAATCATCAGGACCATAATGTATCTGTAACACTGTCTAATATTCACATTTGGTGACGCAACTTTGCTTCGTTATGCACCCGCGGCTGTTAGGATCTTTGTTTCTGTGACTTCCACTAAGTCACACTCAATAATACTCTTGTAGGCAAAACAAAATTAGTTCGGATATGTCAATCCATTTAATAACTTGCAAAACAAAAGCATAAAGCGGTCAAACAAAGAACTCAAAATCTCCCGCCACCCTGCGCAAGACTTCCTGTGCATCACACCTGAATCAATTAGGGGGCACCTTAATCTTCCACTATCTCCCACAGCACCACTCAGGTGGATAGGGAAAATGGCTCCTCCAACAAAGGTTCTCTCTGTTTTCATTCATTCTTTATTCAGTTTTGTCGGTGGCAGCACAAACACATGGAGAAAACCAACTATTTCAGTACTCCATTTCCAGATAATTAAACCTGATTTCTATGACCAGGAAATGACATGGATGTAAGGACCCTAGAGTGGTGCTCCAGTAATATTACCTCTGACAAAGGCAAATATTCCACCTCATGGTTTTTAAATCAGACTACAAGCAGAGCTGACCTCTGGGAAAGCTGAGGTCTAAGCTGCCTCTGGGGTGCTATGGTAGCTGTAGGAGATTTTAGGAATCTCTCAGCTATACGCCATGACAGACAACCACACAGAGCATAGCACCGTTCAGAGAGGGCTCAGCCAGGAGACACGTTTGATAACAGAGTGTACATTGATGGTGCTCCTGCTGCACCAAGAGGTGTTCCTGATGAGTTTAAGGCACATAATCAATTGACAGGAAACAAAAATGAGGAGGCAAATGTTCGGGAGGTTCTGTTGTACTTTCATTCCTAACAACACAGCTCCAGACCGATGATGACGACGATGCTGAAGAAATCCAAGTGTTGTGTGTTGATGTTACTCAGGATGGACACAGTGAAGCTGGTGTTTGACGTTTCTCCTCAGACGTGCCTTATATTGTTAAGTATATTATTGTTAACACAATTGCACATGACGTTTTATAGTCCTCTCCAGTGACACATATAAATACACAAATACAGCTTTATACAATCATCTTTGGTGCAACAGCAGTACTGATCCTCCCACCTCTGCTCGTCCTCTACACTGAGCTGTAACAGTGGTCTTCCAGTGCATCAACAAAGGACATTGTGCATCATTAATGGTCTGAGATACTCACTATGGACACATTCATAGCGTTTTTTTAGTTTAAAATATATCCCTTAATATCACATGGCACGGACATGAGCTGCAGTAATCAGAAATGTAAAGTCTAATTAAATTAAATAAAATAAACCTTACATTTCCTCTGATAGAGTCGATGCTTCAAGTCCTTTAGCAGAAGGTAACAAATTGTCTTATCTGCTTGATCCCTTTGTAAATTCCCTCTTTAAAATACTTCAGCATTAGTTCTCATTTGCTTGCTTCTCCTCCATGTTTGGGTTCAGGGCTTCACTATTTGGCATCCCTGGTGTCTTCTCTGTTAAAAGAAACAATAGTTGTTACTGCAATTAAACACCAAGCCACAGTTCATGGAGGAGCATCTAAGCTAAGTTTTAACTTTTAAATAGTCGTAAAAAACGTTCTGTTCAGTAAAATAACTCACCAAGATCAGGAGGGGATTCGTCAACTACTGGCTTCTCTGATGGATTCTCTGATAAAATGATAAAAGACTTGTCAAGTGTTTTGTTCAAGTTTTTTGAAACTGTTTCTCCTTGGAGTCATTTTTATGATCAAGTTTAACTCACCAGGTCCATCATTGTTTTTTGTGGAGTCATCAGTCTTCTGTTCTTGGGGAGGTGTTACGTCGTCTGAAAAATGTCAAACTGTCTTGTTATAATGTCTTCACTGATGGTGCAGTCCATCATCTGCTATTTGCTCTAACATCTTGAAACTCTTTAGACAGATCCAGCTCATATATTCAGACTTCCTGTTTTGCTTAAAAATACCAAAAGCAGCTTTAAAATGGTCATGAAAAAAAAAAAAAAAAACAGACTGATCACTGGTACCTGAGGAAGAAGGAGATGTTTGTGGCTCAGCAGGAGGTCCTTGGTTCTCTGATGTAGTTTCTGTTAAAATGACAAACAAGTTGATAAAACTGTTTCTCCTTGGAGTCATTTTTAGGGTCAAGTTAAACTCACCAGGTTCATTGTTGGCCTCTAGGGACACATCTTTGGGAGATTGTTCTTCTCCTTCTGAAAAATGTCAGATTGTTATCAAAAACAGATTATTCAACTGTAGGAAATACCTACACATCAAGTCTTTGTTAATGGTTGCAGCTTTTAAACAGTCATGAAAAAAAGTCCTATTCATCCCGATAACTCACCAGACTGATTACTGGTACCTGAGGAAGGACCAGATCTGTGTGCCTCAGGAGGAGCTCCTTGGTTGTCTAACTTCTCTGACGAAGTCTCTGTTAAAATAACAAAGAAGTTGATGAAACTGTTTGGAGTAATTTTTATGATCAAGTTTAACTCACCAGTTCCATTAATGTTTTCTGTGGGCACGTCAGTCTTCTGGTCTTGGGAAGATGTTACTTGGACGTCTGAAAAATGTCAAACTGTCTTGTTATAATGTCTTCACTGATGGTGCAGTCCATCATCTGCTATTGGCTCTAACATCTTGAAACTCTTTAGATAGATCCAGCTCATATATTCAGACTTCCTGTTTTGCTTAAAAATACCAAAAGCAGCTTTAAAATGGTCATGAAAATAAATAAATAGACTGATCACTGGTACCTAAGAAAGATGAAGATCTTGGTGGCTTAGGAGGTCCTTCGTATGCTGGTGTCTCTGGTGTAGTTTCTGTTAAAATGACAAAGAAGTTGATGAAACTGTTTCTCCTTGGAGTCATTTTTATGATCAAGTTTAACTCACCAGGTCCATTAATGTTTCCTGTGGACACGTCAGTCTTCTGGTCTTGGGGAGATGGTGCTTGGACGTCTGAAAAATGTCAAACTGTCTTGTTATAATGTCTTCACTGATGGTGCAGTCCATCATCTGCTCTTGGCTCTAACATCTTGAAACTCCTTGGTCTTCTTCTATCTTTGATGAATTAACTGATAAAAACAAGATAGTTTTTACAATCTGGGATCTCAAATGGATGCAGCTTCAAGCATCAGTCGAATACTGGAGATAAATTTGATGTAGCTCTCTGCAACACGTTTGTTTTGCTGAGGAAGAAGCGTCCATGTAGCTCAACATGATCACATATGTGTGAAGTTTACTCACCTGTTTCATTGATGGTTTCCAGATTGAATGATCCTTGGACTACATCCTTGTTACCATTAATCAACGGTTTCATCTCTGTCAAATCATAAAAGAACTGTCATGACCAGCACATCTTTTAGTTACATACAGTAGCTTCAGCATTCACAGTTTTATCTCCTAGTGAATGTAAAAACATTTAGCTTCTATTTTACTCACCAGGTACAGGGTTAGAAGAGGCCTGTGATGAGTCTGCTGTCAGAAAATAAAAGAACCGTCACGACGAGTGCACATCTTCAAAACACATTTACAAGGTAAGTCTTCAAATTCTTCTGACATACAATCTACAAACTGCAGCTTTCGACTTTTCTCTGTACTGCAGATTGCTCTGAAAGGTGTTGTGATGAAAATAATCTATATAGAGCATTACTTAGACACAAATGATAGAAACACTGTTAGAATCAATCCAAGGACTCAACATATACCTGGTGGACATAATAAACATCACTACCTGTGTGACAGCATGGGAATGTCTTGAAACATGAAAGTACACGAAGTAATAGTGATGGTAAGTTCCCTGACAAATAATTAAAGAGTTGTCATGATCAGTACACCTGTCACTAATTTCTAACATTTTATAGAACAAACTTAAACATAACAAACAATAAAAGCAATAACTGTGCAGGCATATCACATCTGGAGAAGTGAACAATGCAAATAAATATGTTTAAAATGATAATACACAAATCAATGTTCATTTGGTAGAATAATTATAATCTGCTGTGAATTCTTACCCGTTATGTGTTTGTAAATGAAGACACCAACGGCACAAACAATGACGACAACACTGACACAAAGCACCAGAACCAAATACAGTTTCAATGACCAATGCAGACCGTTATCGTTATTCCCTACAAAAAACATGAAAAATAAAATCTGTAAATGGTTTGTAAGCACGCTGTATTCTAATGTTAGCTGAGACACTTCTGAGAATACGATGCAGATAAATGTAGATGTGAAACTCACCAGGGTCATACAGGGAGGAGGGGGTGATGAAAGGGTTGAGGACTTCTTTGCTGCTTTCAAAGCTGACTGGGTTTTCCAACTTACAGATAAATGAAGGATCCTTGTCCTCCTAGAAAACCAGTGAAAAACAGCATTAGCTTGAAGTTCATGAAATAAAAATGGTCCTTGAATGTATGAATTACTTGATCTGTCTGTTACTGATCACATTCACCTTTGTTATGTTGAGCTCCTTGGTTTCACTCTTCATCACGTCACCTGACCACCAGGTATAGACGACTGGTTCAGAGTCTGTAGTGATGCCTTCACAGGTGAGAACACAGTGGGTCTTTTCATCATCACAGCTTTCTGACACAGTGGGTGTAGGAACACCAGCTGATGGAAACAAACATTTCATTAGAGTTCAGATGAATAAATTATCAGATATTCCAGACTAGCTTGAGTCATATTTCCTCCACTTACAGATAACCAGGATCTTAGTTGTGTCCATGAGTCTGTTGTTGATCTCTGCTGTGTAGCTGCCGCTGTCCTCTAGTGTCAGGCCTGAGATGGTCAGCTCTCCAGCTGTGACGTTCAGCGTACAGCGATCTAAAAGGACAATAAGTCATGTTTTTACTTTAAGGAATAAATTGCAGTGACTGCTCCATTCAAGTTCTCTGTGATTATTTGAGTATTATAACATTTTATTAAGATGCATAAATTCCTTAAAATTGACCAAACATATTAAAAGATCCTTTAATTTAAAGTATACTTCAGGGTTTCAATTCTATGTGTTTGGTCGATTATAATTATAATCTATCAAGCCCATGTGGGCATCCATTAAAAATCTTATACTGAAAATGAAATCCATCCACATGTCTGTATTTTTCAATAAGACTTCAATATATTCAGGTATTTGTGTTTTGTTGTCTGCACAAAAGGGAAAAAGTAAAAAAAAAAACAAAAAAAAAACAAAGACTTGGAAAACCCTTATCCATGAATAAATCTTAAATGGCTGTACCTGTGAAGTGCAGGTAGAATTTAACAGTTCCTCCAAACCAATGTACGCCGATGTTCGATCCATGTTTCCATACTATACTGTTGATATCAGTCACAGGGCCTGGACTAAGGACAACTTTATTACCTACTTTCTTGTAGACGTCTGCAAAAGAAAATACAATTTGAACACACTTATTTTTTTAATAGCCATGTTTACAGATAAAACACAGTTCAGCCATAAAACATTACAACCCACTGCAAATGGATTGGACTGAGATCTGGAGAATTTGGAGGCCAAGTCAACACCTTGAACTTGAACTCAAATCATTCCTGAACCAATGTTTCTTTGTGGCAGGAAGCATCACCTGGCTGAAAGAAACCATCAGGGAATAAAATAATGAAAGTGTGGACGAGGTGTGCAGCAGTGCTTAGGTTGGTGGTATGTGCCACATCTAAATCAATGTTAGGACCAACGTTGTTGCGGCAAAACTTGACACCTTTTCATCAGAACCAGCATTACTTTCTTCAGCAGTTTGAGCTACGATCAAGCGTTGGTTGGATCAGAGCACCCTAGACAGTCTTTGCTCCACACATGTATCAGTGATCCTTGGCCGTCCACAACCATCTTCTCCTTTCAGAATCAGAATACTTTATTCATCCTTCAATGAATTTGTTTTGTTGCTGTTGCTCCCATAAAGTGACAGTTGCTAGTTGAATAAAGGTAATACAAAAATATATAAAAAATAAGTAAGATGCATTTAAAGTAAGGAACAATAACAAGTATTCACAATATGCAGAGGTAGAGGTTGCAAATAAATTAACAGCATCTAAGTGTTAAAGAGTGACCAACACTCAGCGGGAGGAGTTATAAAGTTTGATGGCCACAGGCAGGAATGACCTCCTGTGGCATTCTCTTGTACATTTGGGTAGAATTTGGTCCACTTTTGTAGACCAGGAACACTCCACAAGAACTGCAGTTTTGGGAATTTTCTGACTGAGTTGTCTAGACATCACAACTTTATCCTTGTCTTTTTCCTGCTTCTAACATTAACTCTGAGGACAAAATGTTCCCCAATATATTTCACCCACTGACAGGAGCCATGATAACCAGATAATCAGCATTATTCACTTCACCGGTTAGTAGAGGTCCGATATCTGGAAATTATGACGCCATTCCTATAAGTCCGATATCATAACAAATGGCCCCGATAATATATAATATATATTTTTGTCAGTAGGCCCTACTGCGGTGTGAGTGGTTGTTTTAATCAATCGCTCCAACTCCCACGAGACCTGAACGGCCTGAAGTGAATGCTGCGTTCAAGTGGCATCGGTATAATCGGAAAAACAACATTCTGCCTGAATAATAATAATAAAAAATAATCATTAAAATACTCCATCATGTCGGAATACAACTCGTCAACTCGGTAATTATTTTGGTAGTAGCTGCCATTACCCAGGATGTTACACATAAACCACAGAAACATAAAAGATCGGAAAACCCATAGATAGACGCCTCATTGAGCGGGTTGGCCCGTTGTTGCGATACGACAACGTCGCCGCCATATTGGAGGAGGCAGCTCTGTCCCTAGAACCAACACGAGTGAATGGAGTGAACTTTATTAAGCGTCTTCTACAAAGTGCTGTAAGTTAATGCCTCTCATTTAGGCCTACATATTAACACACGAACCAAAAACAATGTAACATTAACTACTGAGAATGTAATCAGACGTTGTTTTTGGTTCCTATCGGTTTCCTGAATATATACGTTCGTATATGAAAGTGTAAATGCTTATAGTACTTTATAGAAGACGCTTAATAAAGTTCGTTCAATTAACTCGTATTGGTTCGCGGGACAGAGCCAATATGGCGGCGACGCTGACGTACGGTCCAGCGCTCAATGAGGCGCCTCTCTCACCACTTGAATGCAGCACATTCAAGTTTGTTCGTTGTAAACAAACAACATGGCGGCGGCGGTGGCGTGGGACTTTTTCAAAGTTTACGAGGATGACATTTCTCTGGCTGTTTGTAATAAATGTTTAAAGGAAGTGCCATGAGGTGGAAAAATCAGCACCAGCTTTAATACCTCGAACATGAAAAGTCATTTGAAACATTGTACCCATTAGTGAGGCTTTCAAAAAATCTTCAGGTATGTTATCGGTATTGGCCTTTGGAAGCGGAAAGTTATCGGTTATCGGTATCGTTTTTTAAAAAAGTTACCGTGCATCCCTATACCAGTTAGTGGTTATAATGTTGTGGCTGATTGGTGTAGACATTTGCTGATGTGACAGCTCACCTGCGTTGTAGATGAGGACCGGGTTGACGACTCGCTTGCTGCTTTTAGTACTGACTGGGTTTTTCATCGTACACCAGAAGAAAGACGACTTCTCCTCCTAGAAATCCAGTTAGAAGTACATTAGATTGAAGCTCATAAAACAAACATACATATTACAATTTCTTGAGAGAAGTTTTGAAGAGAAAGTTCTTTTTTTTTTTTTTTTTACAATTACATCAAACCTAATGATGAAGACTTCCCTCCAAATGAAGAAACAAATCTTAACTTAACTTCCAGAAAATCAACAAAAATTGTAAAGTACTGAGTGTTTCTATCCACTACCATCAATACTGGTACATGTATTTTGTACTGCTCCCAGTAGATATACGTATAACTACTACTGAATTTTGTATTTATTTAATGTTTACCTTCTGTTTACCTTTGTTTTTCATAAAAAAAATGACCCAGGAAACGTCACACAAGAAATCCAATGTACCTGTGCAAACAGCCATTAAATCTATTCTAATCTAATCCTGTGTGCACTGCATATGCTGCTGCAACACTGGAAATTTCCCCACTGTGGGATAAATTAAAGGATTATTTTACCTCTTATGTTATATTTAAAACCTTGTGTGCATTTACATACAATTTGACCAAATATATATATCAGATGCAATCAGATGCAAATAACACATGAACTTGTGAATTACTCTATAATCTACACTGCAACAACATCTGTCTGTTACTGATCACATTCACCTTTGTTATTTTTAGCTCCTTGTTTTTACTCCTCATCACGTCATCTGACCACCAGGAATAGACGACTGGTCCAGAGTCTGTAGTGATGCCTTCACAGGTGAGAACACAGTGGGTCTTTTCAGCATCACAGCTTTCTGACACAATGGGTTTAGGAACCGCAGCTGATGGAAACAAACAAACATTTCATTAGAGTTCAGATGAATAAATTATCAGATATTCCAGACTAGCTTGAGTCATATCTCCTCCACTTACAGATAACCAGGATTTTAGTTGGGTTCAGGACTCTGTTGTTGATCTCTGCTGTGTAGCTGCCACTGTCCTCTGGTGACACGCCTGAGATGATCAGCTCTCCAATTGTGGTGTTCAGTTTAAAGCGATCTAAAATTATATCAACAGTTATCTACCAAAGAAGACTGAAGGTGTTCTGTGTGTTTTCAGGGATTTAATTAAAGGCGTTTGTAGTGTGACTATCAGGACAAAGTTACTCTATTTTAACACATTTGAGAACACATACTTTTTGTCATATCATTACACGGATGGATTTCAATGACTAAACTATGATGAACAATAGCTTAAGAGGTCAACAGAAAAATCAGCACCCTACCTCACCCTCTCTCTGTATCAAACAAACAGATCCACAGGCAGATGCGGGTGATATTCATTAGGCATTCAACCAGTCACACCTACTACCCCTGGTGACAAGTGAGAAACACATCCCTTCCTTCCTTCCCTAAATACCTTTGTAGTTCAGGTAGAAGTCAATCTTGTCTCCATACCACTTCACAGCGAGGTTTGAATTATGTTTCCATATTATGCTGGTGATGGGAGCATCCACAGAGTCTGGACTAAGGACAACTGTGTCTCCTACTTTCTTGTAGATGTCTGTAAAATAAAGAACAATATCAAAACCTGTCATTCTTTAAATTATAGCAACAAACTATATTTGTGTAGCTGTATACTCCTGTAGAGCACACAGTATAGTTTGGGTCTTGGGTAAACAGAATATTAATGGAGGAGAACAGCCCTCCATTTTATTTACATTGAATTTTTGGATTTAATTTTAATTTTAGTGAGATAATCTCTCATTTTCATGTTTTATTTCACCACAAAAACACTGCAACACTGACAACGACCATCTGAATTGTTTGTTCAGTGCAGAAAATGTCAAAAAAATACGAATAAATCTACTTGTTTAATGTGGTAAACAAGCGTTGTTTCTTCATATATTCCTCTATTCTGATAGAAAAGCAAGCATGAGTGTCTAAGTCTCAAACACTAAACATTAATATACAGTTTTATTTGCTGTGTATATCTCAACAAACTTAAACTTACCGGAGCTGACCGGGACAATTTCCAGAGTTAGAAGTGTGAACAACACGGTGGTTAAAGCTGACTTCATCGTCTTCTAAATTAATTTAAATCACAAAGAAAACACAAATTATACTGCTAACACTGTCAGAAACTATTCCAGGAAACAGAAGCTGTGAATAAAATAAATTAAGCAGTATTTAAACAACAATTCGGGAGCAACCGCGCAGTAAAACTGAAAGTAAGTGACATTGCGCACTTTCCACTTCCTCAAAAACGTTTGTGGTTTCTACCGTAAAAAGGCTACATTTAATAAAACTACAAATTAATTGGTTTATGTATTATTGATGACTTACCTGAGATCATAAAATGAAGCGCTAGAAATTGATGAAGTTTAGAAACGTTTTTTATACTAATTAGTTTCCATGAAGAGCGGCCTCTCCCTTTCCCGTGTCGCACTGTTCCGATCGAAGTCCAGTCCACCCAACCCGACATCTCACTGGCTACTCAGAAAAAGGGGCTGTCTCTTTACCTACATACTTGTACCTGAGGTATTACCTCACATGAGGTGAACTCACCTGTGTGGATGCCTTCATGGTCACTGGTGTTCGGGAGGAATTTGTGGTGATGCCAATGAAGAAGAAGAAGCACCAGAGTCCTATATGTCTTTTGCTGAAGGAGTTTATTTAGGCTCGATCGAGGAGAACAGAAGCTTCGTCATCACAACATAAGTGCATGAGTCCACCTCAGTTCTAAGGGTCAAACAGTAAAGCTCAGATTTTTATACTAGAAAGGTGGGCCGAGGCAACAAAGGGGAGATGTGTTAACATCCAATGGCTACAGTACATAAACATGAAGATAAGGATTCACACCAGCTAGGAAATACAAAGTGTCCTCCAGTGATGGAGGGCTTTATCATCTAACTCTACAGCTGTGTCTGTAGACAGCCAGAGAGTGAGATTGAAGACACCAAAGAGGGACCATGGCCTTGGCATGTTCCTCAGAGAGAAAATAGGGCAGATAACTGACCCCAGCAGTAATCTAACATTAACTACACTATGACACAGATGGATTGACTATTAGCTACACAAACTATCTATAGGGAAGTGAAATTATTCTCTAACAATCTCCTCTTATTGATCATAAGATCAAGTATAATTTAGCACCTTAAGGGTGAGTTAATGTCAAGCCATCAGAATCAAAGACCATCACGCAATACAAGAACCCAATGAGATCAAATGCAAAATGTAATAAACAATTAAACAAATAAATGCATCAACATTGATAAAGATGGTGTTGTAAAATAAAAACACATTTAAACACAGAATCACGTAAGTCAAATAATATCATGATGTAATATTCACACCCCTCTTATACAGCATATCAGCTTATCTAACATGTGACCCATGAATCCAACCTTCCCGTCAACAAGGACCGCTGGAGGCAAACCCTCAATGGGATAAAGAACCCCTGAAAGACGTAAGTGTTAGAAGGGCTCACGTTGGAAATCACAGCCACATGAACCTACTTACAGGAAGCCAAAAACCCCCCCTTTCTTGACGAGAGGAGGTAAAAAGACCCCTACGCTAACTATTCTAACCATGGAGTCAGACCTACGGGAAAAAAACTCAATGTCATGGAGGAAAACCCAAAGTCTAGTCTCATCCAGATGATGTCATAAGGGTGTGTAATCACTTGGTACAACACATGAATCAATAACAGTAATACATGAAGATTGCATAACAATTCAATGTGACAATTATAGGCAATCAGTATCAGACTAAACGTATGAAGGTAAATATGAAACTTTCAAAGTGGAATTACAGTAAGCAAGACAAAGCAATCATAATAATGTAACAGTAGTGACAGTTGACAGGAGGAATGATCTTCAACCCATCTCTTTCAATTTTATATTGTTTCTTATTCTGCAAGTACCAAAAGGTTTTCCCTGTGACATGGACTGCAAGTTAAGCAATGTAGCAATCACCAAAAACACATCTATCAATTGGGCATTGAAAAACAACAGAAGCTGATGATCGTCTGGATCGAGGATGAGCAACAGTCTTTCTTTCTGTGTGATCGTGGACGTCTCAGCATGGTCATTTGTGTCAAATGCATCATATTTCTTCACACTCATGTTAATGTGAAGTGCTGGAGGGTTCATCAGTTCTTTCTCACCACATGAGATCACTGCAATGTCCACAGGATCTCTCTGCTGAGAGCTTCCCCTCTTAGGCAGCTCTAATCAACGTCGTTGGAGTTTGGATGACCTTTCACATTACTCTGATGGTTCTCCATCTGTAACCAAAGCAAAAGGGATCCCCAGAGGAAAACAAAGAGAAGAGCTCCTCCGATTACGAACCAGAGTGAGCCGCCCACTCAACCTTGGCCTTCAACTTTCAGGGCTGTTCTTGTCCACAGCAACACCTGATATGAACCCTTCCACCTAGGAGACAAAGACACCTTTTCCAAAGATTTTATTAGTACAAAATCCCCCTCTTTGAAAGGGTGAATGGGCTCATCCGAAGGTCTTGGGAGTCTGTCTGCCACCTGTAAGTGATATTTTCGTAAGATTTCAGTTAGTTTCTTCACATAGTCAAACATGTACTCATCTGTCCAAATCAGAGCAGTTTTGTTTGGTGTTAAGGGTGGACTTACACCTGTGGACATGGGTCTGCCCATCAATACTTCATGTGGACTTAGTCCTGTTGTTGCATTTGGTGCACTCCTGATGGAGTACAACACCAATGGCAGTGCGTCAGGCCATTTCAAACCCGTCGGCATCATTGTTTTTGTCAGTTTGTCTTTAATGGTCGAGTTCATTCTTTCTACCTGACCTGAACTTTGTGGATGATACGGAACATGTAATTGCCAAGTGAACCCAAGAGCTTTTGAGAGAGCCTGTGTGATTTTTGAGACAAATGTGGACCTCTGTCACTGTCAATGTTGTGTGTGAATTTGTTTCACCCCGTTTTGGACTGATGAGCACCCATTGTATAAATTCAAACAAACAGGACACTCAATAAACATACAAAAACAACTCCAGCAGCATACAGGTTTTCTGGTCTTACATAAATTTTCAGTGATGTACATGTGAAGGTAGATGTTTAGTCTCAGTGTATACACATTTAGTTTTGTTCCCGACGGACACAGATGGGTGGTCCCCGATCTTGGTGAAGCAGATCTCTTTCAATCCACCCCGAAATCCCTTTCCTATGACCAGAGGTCTCAGGTGGGCCCTTCTGTGACGAGCATGGGCTTTCACCGCACGCAGAAAAGTGATAAGCTCACCCAGCTCTTCCTCACAACCATACAAGCACTCTGCAAAAATTGGTCATTCACTTTAAGTTAAAACGTTTTTCTTATACAGAATTAATAATGAAGTATCACTGTTAATACGAGTTCTTTATCAATAGTTTATCTCCCATATTACATTTTTAGTTCGTGATCTTGTCAAACGCAGACAGGGCAAGGCACAATATGTAACAAGACATTATACATTTGCACTTACCGAGTCATTGTTCTATTAAAATCCTGTTCGTGACGCCAATTGTTAGGAATTTGTGGTGATGCCGATGAAGAAGAAGAAGCACCAGAGTCCTGTATGTCTTATGCTGAAGGAGTTTATTTAGGCTCGATCGAGGAGAACAGAAGATTCGTCATCACAACATACCGTAAGTGCATGAGTCCACCTCAGTTCTAAGGGACAAGCAGTGAACTCAGATTTTTATACTAGAAAGGTGGATCGAGGCAACAAAGGGGAGATGTGTTAACATCCAATGGCTACAGTACATAAACATGAAGATAAGGATTCACACCAGCTAGGAAATACAAAGTGTCCTCCAGTGATGGAGAACGTTATCATCTAACTCTACAGCTGTGTCTGTAGACAGCCAGAGTGAGACTGAAGACGCCAAAGAGGGACCATGGAAATTATTCTCTAACAACTGGGGACTTCAATCACTTTACTTTGGGCACAACTTTATTCAGTATGTGAACGGATGCATACGTGAAAATAAAACCAGTTTGTAAATGAACAGATGCGAGTTTAGATGCACTCTTTAGGATTTAACTGTAAACTGTCTTTTCAGCATAAAACTTATTTTCTACATTTACAGTAATATGCAGTCAAAGTGGTTACCAGTTAATTAAGGTTAATTTACACTTTATTCACAAATGATATATCTGAAGTATTTGTAGGTTTTACTGTACTGCATGTATACTAAATAGTACATAAAAGTAGATTTAGATAATTATTGTCTATGAAGAGAGTTATTTATCCTCATCTATATCTATTTATCACCGTTTTACTTGACTCTATGTTATTTTGTTTATTTTTTTTCTTCTCTCAAGTGCCATACCCATATCTCAGGTACTTTCACATCATTCTTGTAGCCATGACATTGTTGATGCAGCTCTGTCCTATTGTCATTATTCATGATATTCATAAATGTCAATATGAATACTCAGCCTTATGTTTTTTTTTTTTCAATAAAAGTAGAAAATCCCTTTATTTTGCAGTTTTACAGCAGCATACAGTTTAAGAACAGTGCACGCAAGAAATAAAAAAGTAAAGAAATAAATAATACAAGACTACATATGTGGTTGTACAGCAGCAGGAAGGAAGTACCTGTCTGAAAAAATAAAAAAGAGCCTCAACTATCAAAAGTCACTGGACAGCAGCCATCAATGTAGGAAAGAGCTGCAGATGAAGAAATGTAATGTAAACAAATTACTAAACCTAATAGTTGTCATCAGTCACAGGTTCAAGTTTCTTCTTTCATGTGCATCGTTACTAAAACACAGCTTCAGATTTTACACCCGTCTTCACTAAACCACACATTTCACAGTTTCTTCTACTGGCTCAGACACAGAGGCATTTGATTTACATTTTTTAAATGCTTACAGTAGCTTAGTCGCACAGATAGGATATAATAATAATATACAAAAAAAAAAGTCACCACCTAGATTTAACTAAGCAAATAGGTAGGAGTCTCCTATTGGATAATTACTGCATGTTATTTAACCACAACTGATGCAATGAACAGCTTCTCATTTCTTCAACAACCACGTCTAAAGACACATCCTGTGGTCGTGGAAAAGATGTTAGTCTATTTGAGAAGGATCATTCTTTGTGCAGTGGTCAGACTCTCCATCATCAATACAAGATCTTGGTGAAAAATTAATGCAACACTGGATGGAAATAAGTCTGGTGACATTGGAGAAGCTTATTGAAACAATGATACAGAGAATGTGTGCTTTTTTTTGGCCTGGCAGTGTATAATAATAATACTAATGATAATATGGCAGGAGGAGCATTAACATGAACAACAATCTGTTACAGAAAGGTGAGTTGTTGTTCAGCTGGACTGAGTTTGGTATGAATGACGTTCTGTAACGTTCACTGTTGAAGAGGAGCTGAAACAATCTGTTGGAGAATGACTGTATTGTTGTCTTCACCAATCAACAGGTCGTTCACCGTCTCTGTCAAAGGACACAATGATCACATGAATAGATTTTAGTTTACTGTTGATAAAACACTATAAAATAGTACATTCAAATAGTTGATTCATAGTACTGCAGTTTTATCTCAAAACGTTTTACTCTCTAGACATACATCTACATTTAATTCTCTAGGTGGACAGAGGACGTTTGTCCTTGATTGGACTGATAGAAGAGTTAAAATAATCATCAGGACCATAATGTATCTGTAACACTGTCTAATATTCACATTATTAAATAATATTTTACTCACCAGGCTCATTGTTGATAACACCAACTACTGGCGGTTGAGCTGTCCAAAAATAAAAGAAAGATTTTACAACAAAACTTAAATAGAGTCGACACAGAATTTATTATTTTCTCATCCCAGGTATGAAAATATTAATATTCACTTTGGTTCACAGGTTAGTGAGTTATCTGTCTCCACAGATAATTAACATGTTACTCACCAGCTCCAGCTTTGGTTGTGAAACATGAATATAGTGGTGAAAAGCTCACTGAGAAATAGAGAGTTGTCATGATCAGTACACCTGTCACTAATTTCTAACATTTTATAAAACAAACTTAAACATAACAAACAATAAAAGCAATAACTGTGCAGGCATACCACATCTGGAGAAATGAACAATGGAAATAAATATGTTCATAATGATAATACACAAATCAATGTTAATTTGGTAGAAAAATTATAATCTGCTGTGAATTCTTACCTATGCTGTGTTTGCGTTTGCGTTTGTAAATGACGACACCAACGACACCAACAATCGGCACCAGCATCAATAACCCAAACAGACTGTTATCGTTATTCCCTACAAAAAAAAATAAAACCTGTAAATGGTTTGTAAGCACGCTGTATTCTAATGTAGCTGAGACACTTCTGAGAATATGATGTAGATAAATGTAGATGTGAAACTCACCAGTGTTGGAGGAGGAGGTGATGAAAGGGTTGAGGACTTCTTTGCTCCTGTTAGAGCTGACTGGATTTTTCACCACACAGAAAAACAAATGTTCCTTCACCTCCTAGAAAACCAGAGGAAAAACAACATTAGCCAGAATCTCATGAACCAAAATGCTACTTTTGTCTTTATACTTCCAGATTATAGAAGATGATGTTTGGTGTAAAGTCTCAGAGCGATGCTTGAATATGTCACATTCACCTACTAACACCATCATCATGTTTGTACCTTTGTTATGTTGAGCTCCTTGGTTTCACTTTTCATCACATCACCTGACCACCAAGTATAGGTGACTGGTTCAGAGTCTGTAGTGATGCCTTCACAGGTGAGAACACAGTGGGTCATCTGATCGTCACAGCTTTTGGAGATAGTGGGAGTAGGAACAGCAGCTGATAGAAACAAACATTTTATTAGAGATCAGATGAATAAATAAATTAATAATCAAGACAAACTTCAGTCAAACTTCCTCCTCTTACAGATAACACTGAGTTCAGTTGTGTTCAAGACTTTGTCGTTGATCTCTGCTGTGTAACTGCCATTGTGCTCTAGTGTCAGGTTTGAGATGATCAGCTCTCCAGTTGTGGTGTTCAGTTTACAGCGACCTAAAAGCAAAATAATGTGTTATTAAATTCATTCATTCATCTTCTGTACCGGCTTATTCCTGTTATGGGTCGCGGGGTTTGTTACTAAAGGTATTAACTTTAAAAATTAAATTTTAAGGAGATAATAACAAAGTAAACTGGATGGACTCAGACACTGTAATGACGTATCCAGGGATAATCTAAACTGTTTAAAATTCCTTAAAATTGACTTCAACATATTCTGGTATTTTTGTTTCATTGTCTCCACAATGTAAGGGTGTTAAAAGAGTTAACAACAAAAACTAAAATCAATCCTTTAAATCAACCGCTTATTTTCACCGTTTACATTAAACTTGATGAATTAAATTCCTTCTCCCGACCAGAATCACATTAAAATCCTTTAATCAGAGTGTGTAATATGTGTTATAGAAGAATTAAGGCTGTTTATATTGAGGGCCTTTGGTATAAAGGTGCTATGTGAAACCAGTAGTCAAACATCTATCTGCACAGAATAATTAACTGTTAAATCTTGACTGACTGTACCTGTGAAGGGCTTGTAGAATGTAGGGTTGTTTCTAAACCACTCAGCGATAATGCTCCTGTTATGTGTCCATGTGATGACGGTGATGGGACCAGTCACAGGGCCTGAGCTAAGGACGACTTCATCACCCACTGTCTCGTAGAGGACTACAAAATAAAGACAGATATAAAAACATGTCATTCATAAACAGGGATTAAATAATTTCATTTTACATTAGTTTTTATCAAAAAATCCTTTACTTCATTTTCAATAACTTAAATTTTTAACTTTAATTTAACCATCACTGATGATGTTCTGCTACTTAATACTAAGACAAATGACAGCGCAAGACGTTACATCATCATTTTTCGTTTAATCTCATGTTCCACATTTGTCCAGTTGGTGGCGGTAATGCACCTTTAAGCT
Source organism: Chelon labrosus (assembly GCF_963514085.1). NCBI lineage: Eukaryota > Metazoa > Chordata > Actinopteri > Mugiliformes > Mugilidae > Chelon > Chelon labrosus. The sequence continues at coordinate 11,893,411 of NC_140357.1, read as the reverse complement.
CGTATGTCAACCACCATTAAAAAGGAAGGAGAAGAAAAAAACAATAAATAACAAAGCCGACTTGTACAATGAATAAAACTCAAGATATCGTTTCATGCCAGTTTACTTTAAAAATAAATTCAGGGTCTGATCTTCACAACACGTGTTTCGTGAAGTGTGTGATGACACAGACAAAATGAAAACATGAACGTACCTGAGTTAGCTTCACATGTAGCAACCAGACCGAGCAGCGGCACCAGCAGCAGCTTCTTCATCTTCTCAGCAGTGAGTTGAAATACGACTGTAACATGCACGGAGGAGGTTGACAACAACAGAAAGTATTACTGAGTATAAAAATAAATACAAACAGGCGAAGAGCAGCAACGTAGACAAAACAGAAACAATATGATCTGTTACGGCTAAGTTGACCAAGTTAGTTAACTGCTAATAAAGTTAGCATACATCGATAACACTTTATATTCAATACACAAGAAAAGTGGTTAGCATAACTTCTGCAGATGGCTTTCCACAACAACCTACATTAAAGCCAGGTTCTAACTTACTCACTTGTAGAATGTGAATCAGTGTTGTGTTAAATCCCCGCCGCTGCTGTCAAAGAGAAGTCATGACGTCAGTGTAACCCTTGGCAGTGACATCTGATTGGCTACTGGGAACAGGGGGCTGGCTCTTTACTCACGTGTAGCTGAGGCCTGGTATTTATGGAATCAATTTTGTGTCAAAAAGTTGAAAGAATACTTTTAAAACAGCAAGCAAAAAATTACAACTCAAAATACCAAATAAAAAAAATCAAACAAAAAAATTAAATTCAATTAAAAAATACAAGATTGCAATGAAATAATTTTAGTAATCGTGTAAAATATTTGTCTTTGCTTCTTTCTCAGTTTTGTTTGATGCCGTTTTCTTTGATTACGATTCCAGCCTTCTCGTTTGCGCTCCCTGATTTTTTGGTTGCGGTTTTGACACAAATGTGACTGGTGGGTGGGATTTCCACGGGTGCATTGCCATTGGCCATTTATGTTTGACGGACAGCTAAGCAAGCGTATGAAGCGTATGCCGTACTCTGCTTCTGATTGGTTCTAACAACGTCATCACCTGCGCGACACAGTTCTGACCAAAATACCGCCAAACAGAAGAAGAAGAAGTAACCATTCCAGCAAAGAAAATGTACGGTAAGTAAATTGCTGTTGTTAAGTAGTGCCGTTGATTAACACTATATTATTAAAACCCAGATGGCCAAACTCTCTCTTGGCGGTTCTGAATGTGACTCCCCCCTTCTTCTTTTAAGGGAAGACCTACGACAGAGAGGTTTTTACAAAGTAGAGGAACTTTGCCTACGATCTCTTGCAGAATGCAGTCCAAGGTAAGACAGGACATGCATACACTTTATGATTCAGTTAATTTCGGCAAATTATGAATAATTCTATGAATCAATTCTATAAGTGTTCTGTAGACCTGCGTGCAATGTTTTAATTTACTCACTAAATTAAGAGAATAAAATCAAGATGTGGTTAGCTTACGTCTGTCTGGGAAATGAGCTGCTGTGCAATAGGTCCATAGGGTGTTGTGCAAGTCAGGTAACTGTTTAGATTATTGTTGTGATGTGAAACGTTTTTCACAGTTGTAATGTCTGCATGGCTAATTTCACTCTCCAGCAGGGTTCTGCCCCCTCTAGTGCAGCTGCCACAGCAGCTGTGCAGAATATACTGAATATTCTTACTAGTTCATTGGGGACACAACCCAGAAACAGCACACAGACAGATGTCAGGCCAGGGAGTCAGAGTCAGACATCAGGCCAGGGGACCAGCATGGACTCTGAAATGCGAAGGTGTGACATTTGAAAGCTGGTTTGGCTTAACCTGTTAATATGATGTCAACATAGTAGTCCACAAGGCAGAGGAGATATTTTGGGACATGTCTCATGAACATTAAGATATATCTGACAGTCCTTTACACCATTGTGCGTGACATCTTTTCTAAAAGCAAGGTTTTAATACATAGTGCTCAAAACATTTCTGACATTTCTACATATATATTCACTACAATTGATTCTATCACCCACTCTCCACCCCAAACTGTAGTGCTTTGAAAACTATATTGACTTATTCTTACATTGCACTGACATCTTTTCTCTGTTGCAGGTCTTTTCCAGGATACTACAGACGGAGGCCTAGCCGAAGTGCTGTGGCTTTTAAGTCGCCAAAATTGGCTAATATCTGGAAGCCATTTAACTTTTCGATTTTTCTGTTGCATAACAACTGTACTACAACCCCTTCAGCTGCAGAAGACCTGCTGCATATGCAGGCAGGTCTTGGAAAGAGGACGTTGACCATGGATCTTGACATGTCTCACTCAGAGGTAAAATTCATATTTCTTCACCTGACAGTCCTTGTCTGTCACACAGACAGAAGAACCAGAAGAGTACTTAAACCTTTTATTGAACTTTTTAGGTCTCCAGTTTGTTTGAAGGAGCCTTCCCAAAACTGAAAAGTATAACAGGAGGATGTCGCCCTCCACCTTACCTGCATTACCTGTTAGGTGTTAATATGTTCTCAACATTTTGAAATGTCAAGAAATACGGCATGCAGTGTTTTTCTAAATAAAGATATGAAGACTTCTAGTAGTTTTGTGTTGTTTATTGTACCACAAGCTGAACGTCCAATGGGTTTTTTTATTTGTTATGGCCAGTCAGACATCAGACATATTTGGCAGCATAAATTTTGGAAATAAACTAAAAGTACTAAAACTACACAAATTCAGACACACTTCTAGGTGTGAACAAGAACTAGGTACAAGTGAGATATACTTACATATTACAGAGTTTTGTACATTTCATTTTATTTTAGGACAGGCTGCGAACAAGATGCCGTGTTTGTCTGTACAGGTCCTTATGGCATAGTGGTGAGATGGTGGGATTTATTGCCTCTTGCAGGATGACAAAGTTCCTCTCTGACAGGGGGCAGGGAATCTCTGTCACCACCACTCCATCCTCAGGGTCACCACTCTCTGGGATGTTCTCTGGGGGCTGGAAGAAACAGTAGGGTTAGATAACACTAACATTTCAGCATCCTTATTTACACACCAATGTACTGATCTTTTCAATACATAGGTAATTTTAAGTACAGATATATTAAGTGTGAAAATGTGAGAATAAACAGCCACTGCAGGTAGAACTGCTTTTACAAGGTCTACTTGTAGCCACAGCTGGTTTGGGGACAGGTTTCCTTCAGTTCTTAGAGGATGATTGTTCCAACTGTTCAAGAAGCCTTTCAGATCAGACCTCAGTCGTGGCAGAATTGCATAATGCACACAGAAGAGGTCAACCACATCTGACAGGTCAAGCAGCCCCTCTTCCTCCAGTGAGTGTAGGTGTTCATAATACGTGCATGTGACTCCTGACCACACGTCACGCCACAGCCGCTCCACTCTGGATATTGGAGTGAAAAGGTAAAAAAAAAAAAAAACATTTGTGCACTGTATACTAATCAACAACATTATTGTTCCATTGCCTAGTGTCATTTACAACTGGTGTTTGTATTCCCGAGAATTTAAATAAAGGTTTCCATTCCATTTACCTCTGATTGTGAACACTTTTCCCAGCTATGAAACTTCCACGTCCAGTTCCTCGCACTGAGAACATGCATTGGGCAATGTCCACATTCTCAACCCCTTGGTCACCACGTACTCTATGGAGAATATAAAATATGTTAAATCTACCAGACCCTTTGTTTCTCGCTAGTGTAGTGGCCGCAGAGACAGGATAGGTGAGGTACAGAACTGTCAGTGATTCCTACCTTGACGGCCATCCATGTTTGCATACACCATCCAAAAAGAAAGAAAAAGCGGTGGAGGCTTTGTTGTTTGCAGCCGCATCAAGGTATAAGATCTGTGTAAAAACAAGGTTGAACAAAAAGGGAAATACTCTGTTACAGTAATAAGAGAAATATAGTTGTTACTTCATTTTGTGAAACTGGTAATTGTACATACCCTCCTTGAAAAGCCATCGATCCCACTGAATATGACCATGTTAAATCTGAAAAATTCAACATTACATTGTCACACTAAATTGACATTCAATGTGCTTAATCTGTTTGAACTGCTGCCATCCAGCAGTAGATACAGATCCATAAAAACAGACTGAAAAACAGCTTTTATCCAACAGCCATTACTACACTAAATTATGTTACCAAAGTATAGTTTTATACAGTATGAATGTGGATGTGTATGGCTGTGATATGTGTGGGTGGGTGTGTGAGATTTGAGATTTATATGTACTTGGGTGTATGTATGTGTGTGGTTGGGATGCATGGATGTGTGGGTGTGTGAGGGTTTTGAGTACTTTTCTGATCTCTTTTATCTTAATTATTTATAGCTTCACTGAACAAAGACTGCTCAATTTTGTTGTACTTGTTACAATGACAAATAAAAAGATATTCTGTATTCTATAAATGTCATAGGCATGCACTAGAGATCCCATACTGACCTGATTAGTTTATGGTTAGTGTCCACATGAACCAAGGACAGAGGTGCAGGAACACTGTACGTTCTACGAGCTACAAATCCAACCTGTATCATTCTGGCCAAAACCCCAGCTCCATCCACACGCTGCACACTGCTCCACACTCTACGCCATGTCACGCGATGGCCTCTAGCTAACAGCTCACCCTTTACCAGTCGGTATCCAGCGTGGGGCATTCTTGTCTTTATAGACCTCACAACAATATCCAGTTCATCATCAGACATGCTGGAATAGCAACCACGGACAGATAGATCATGTTCCTGCATTCTCCTGTAAAACGTACTTCTTGACACACCATACAGGTTTGCTAGATGTTCTACAGGCAGTCCATTAGAAAGAAGACTTTCAATATCACCCCCTGTGATGTCTAGACGGGGCCGTCCCAGCCTACCCACAGTAACAGTCACAATATCGGACACATTAACGCATGCTTGCTGAGCATGAGTTACCGACAAGCTAATGGTGTTGATCAGCTCCTGTAGGCCGTTGATAAGTTCTGGTGGGAGATGTAGGTGTTGTGATGCTGCTACTGCTAAAGACAGCTCCTGCTGGGCAACATCTAATAGATATTCGAGGTCTGGTGTTCCATTTCTCAATATTAAGAGGAATCTTGCTTGCATTCTTTGTAAGAACTCAGTTCGTACTTGCTCCTGTAAACAATAATGTACAATCAGTAATAGTTATAACTGTTAATAATTTGTCGAAATTAACTGAATCATAAAGTGTATGCATGTCCTGTCTTACCTCGGACTGCATTCTGCAAGAGATCGTAGGCAAAGTTCCTCTACTTTGTAAAAACCTCTCTGTCGTAGGTCTTCCCTTAAAAGAAGAAGGGGGGAGTCACATTCAGAACCGCCAAGAGAGAGTTTTGCCATCTGGGTTTTAATAATATAGTGTTAATCAACGGCACTACTTAACAACAGCAATTTACTTACCGTACATTTTCTTTGCTGGAATGGTTACTTCTTCTTCTTCTGTTTGGCGGTATTTTGGTCAGAACTGTGTCGCGCAGGTGATGACGTTGTTAGAACCAATCAGAAGCAGAGTACGGCATACGCTTCATACGCTTGCTTAGCTGTCCGTCAAACATAAATGGCCAATGGCAATGCACCCGTGAAAATCCCACCCACCAGTCACATTTGTGTCAAAACCGCAACCAAAAAATCAGGGAGCGCAAACGAGAAGGCTGGAATCGTAATCAAAGAAAACGGCATCAAACAAAACTGAGAACGAAGCAAAGACAAATATTTTACACGATTACTAAAATTATTTCATTGCAATCTTGTATTTTTTAATTGAATTTAATTTTTTTGTTTGATTTTTTTTATTTGGTATTTTGAGTTGTAATTTTTTGCTTGCTGTTTTAAAAGTATTCTTTCAACTTTTTGACACAAAATTGTATTTACCATACAGTCACTAATGGTATTTATGGTATTTACAGTTCATGGGCCTTAACCATGGACTGTTAATCAAAGGAATGTCGTCGTCCGTCACTGTTTCGTCGCCAAACTGTGTTTATAAAGAAGCGCATCTGTGAACGGGGTGCGTCTCTGACAAAAAAAAAAAAAAAAAGAAATCCTTGATCTTTTGAATCAAAACTCTCCCTTCAAGTCGTGATATGGAGCCCCAAAGAAAGAGAAAGGTCTCCGCCGTGTGGAACCATTTTGATCTTATATCGGCAGGTAGGCCTACAGTTTTTATGCACGCAGCTTCTTCAGAGCCTTGCGAGAGGGTGTTGTCCAAAGCTGGAGAACTTGCCTCAAAGAAACGTAATCGACTGAATGACAAGACACTGGAAAAACTTTATTTATTTATTTATTTTTTTAATAAAAAATTGTTAAAAAAAACAACAACCAACAACTCCCTGTCTCAAAGACGAGTACATAAGCAACATTACATTCACACTTTCACTATGATTTTCACATGTTTACACTATTTATTGAACTGTACATTTTAAAGTTATCGAAGCTATTTTACACTTAGATTAAGATATAAAATAATACCATATAATATAATAACAAATAATATTATTGTGTATATACTAGGTCATTTAATCAGTAGGTCAGTGGAGTCTCTAAACTTGGTTGCCTGCAATAATGTTTACTGTCCAGCAGGACTCAGTATTGAGTAACAGTGACACAGTATCAGTACCGTTTGGGTAATGTGCCGCAACGCTTCACGAGGCCTCATCTACCCGTTACTCGACTGTATATACTAACTAACTAGGTATTACCTCAGCTGGGGAACTCACCTGTGTGGATGCCTTCATGGTCACTGGGGACTTCAATCACTTTACTTTGGGCACAACTTTATTCAGTATGTGAACGGATGCATCCGTGAAAATAAAACCTCTGTTTGTAAATGAACAGATGCGGGTTTAGATGCACTCTTTAGGATGTAACTGTCCTGTTAATTTAATGCTATCTTGCTGTTTTATAAATGTCCTGTTTATTACTGTCTTCAGCATAAAACTGTTATTTTCCACATTTACAGTAATATGCAGCCAAATGATATATATGATATAGTATTTTCAAGTTTTTACTATTTACTGCATGTATACTAAATGGTACATACAAGTAGCATTTAGTATATATGCAGTACATATTTTTAGATTTATTTATCCTTGTCTATATCTGTTTATCACCATTTTACTTGACTCTGTTATTCAGTTTATTTTTTCCTATCAAGTGCCATACCCATATCTCAGGTACTTTGGCATCGTTCTTGTAGCCATGACATTATTGGTGCAATTCTGTCGTGTTGTCATTATTCATGATATTCATAAATATCATTATGAATATTCAGCCGCCACTATTTCAGTCTTGTTTTACTTTGGCTGGTTTCTCACTAAAATTAGAAAAACATTTTATTTTGCAGAGTTACAGCAGGAAAAACCTGTAATGTAAAATAACAAGACGTCACATACTCAAATAATTAATAACAAATGTTTAATCACAATATTCATATTCATTAATCATTTGAACAGACTATAAAGAGCCTCAACTATCAAAAGTCACTGAACAGCAGCTGTCAAGGTAGGAAAACGCTGCAGAAGAAGAAATGTAAGTAAACTAAATTACTAAACCAGATAGTTTGTATCATTCACACGTTCAACACTCATTTATTCCTTCATATGCGTCGTTACTAAAACACAGCTTCAGATTTTACACCTGTCTTCATTAAACCACACATTTCACAGTTTCTTCTACTGGCTCAGACACAGAGGCAGACAGCTTCATAATACGAGACGGCTCACATTGCCTCATGTGAGAAAGTGAAACTGCTTGGTCACAGTAGCTTAGTTGCACATAAAAAATTATAATAAACACTCCTGAAAACTACTAGTTTAAAAAAAGTTAAAACATATATATAAAATAAAAATATAATAGTATAAAACTATAAATGACAAGAAATAGAAATATACAATAAATGCATACGATGTAATAAGAATATACAATGATAATATGGCAGGAGGAGCATTAACATGAACAACAATCTGTTACAGAAAGATGAGTTGATGTTCATCTGGACTGAGTTTGGTATGAATAACGTCCTGTAGCATCACTGTTGGAGCTGGATCTGTCTGTTGGAGAATGAGATGGATTGTCCATGATGGAGAGCAGTTTGTCCAGTGTCCTCTTGTCCCTCACGGAGACAAATGTCTCCAACTCTCCGTCGATAATGACCGGGCATCAGTTTGTCATGTTGCACCTTCTTTAAAAACGGCTTCATCTTCCCCCTCGGAGGTGATCATGCTCTGTCTGAGCAAAGTCTTTGACCTTTAACCCTTCTCCCCCTTTTCCCTTCCCCACCAAAACGCTCCTCCCTCCCGCTCAGAAGGGGGAGAAGGCTTGTTCAGTCGGCGTAGTGCATGATGGACTCCACGTAGTTGCCGGGGAAGAGGCCGGTGGTTCCGTTCATCACGCCCTCGTACCAGCCATCGTCGTTCTTCTCGATCACGTAGATGATGGCGCCCTCCTGGAACGAAAGCTCGTCCTCTTTGTGGCGGGTGTAGTCGTATATGGCCACCACTGAGGAGAGACGGAGGGAAACAAGCTCTACATGCTTTCTAAATCTTTATAATGGTCAACCACCAACATCTACTCCACAGGGACCTGGAGTCACCTCCCAGTCAGTTTAACTATTTTAAAATGTTGATTAAAAGGTGAAGCTGCTGCTGAAAACAAATTCACACTTGATTTAGAATTTTTAATCATTATTTTATTTTATTACTCCAGAGAAGATTACTGGACTCAAGTTCATTGGTTTGGTCGTTTAATGTCAATAACAGCAGCTTTATTTGATATAAAAGACAAGTCTCATTGTCTGTGAAGTTTCTTCCTGGTTATAGTTCATCTAAAAAAAAAAAGTAACCGGACTTATTTGAGTTTTATTGGAGATGATTCTGGCTCACAATTGGGAATAGCAGCTACTACTGACTACTGACTTCATTTGATAAATTCTCTGATAAAATGATAAAAGACTTTGACATAGGTTCATCATCATTTTTATGATCAAGTTTAACTCAACAGGTTCATTGCAGGTTTCTGTGGACACGACATCTGGCTGGGTTTGGGGAGATATTTTTTCTTCTTCTGAAAAATGTCAGATTATTCAACTGCGAAAATACCAATTTTTTTGTCAATGGTTGCAGCTTTTAAATTGTCATTTAAACGTACTGTTCAGTACAATAAGTCACCAGGGTGATTGCTGATACTGGACAAATCCACAAACTGGACCTGAGCAGATTCTGATCCTTGGTCTTCTGCTATCTTTGATGAATTAACTGATAAAAACAAGATAGTTTTACAATCTGGGATCTCAAATGGGTGCAGCTTCAAGCATCAGTTGAATACTGGAGATAAATTTGATGTAGCTCTCTGCAACACGTTTGTTTTGCTGAGGAAGAAGTGTCCATGTAGCTCAACATGATCACATATGTGTTGTCAAGTTTACTCACCTGTTTTATTGATGGTTTCTAGACTGGATGATCCTTGGACTACATCCTCGTTACCATTAATCAACGGTTTCATCTCTGTCAAATTATAAAAGAACAGTCATGACCAGCACATCTTTTAGTTCCATACAGTAGCTTCAGCATTCACAGTTTTATCTCCTAGTGAATGTAAAAACATTTATCTTCTTTATAGACAGCCTCTTGTCTGGACTGATTTCTAAACTGATAAAAGAGTCAAAAGAATCATCTGGACAACAATGCATCTGTCAAACTGTGCAGTTTCACATAATTAAATCACATTTTACTCACCAGGTACAGGGTTAGGAGAGGCCTGTGATGAGTCTGCTGTCAGAAAATAAAAGAACCATCACGACGAGTGCACATCTTCAAAACATATTTACAAGGTAAGTCTTCAAATTCTTCTGACATAAAATCTTCAAACTGCAGCTTTAGACTTTTCTCTGTACTGCAGATTGCTCTGAAAGGTGTCGTGATGAAAATAATCTATATAGAGCATTACTTAGACACAAATGATAGAAACACTGTTAGAATCAATCCAAGGACTCAACATATACCTGGTGGACATAACAAACATCACTACCTGTGTGCTAGCATGAGAATGTCTTCAAACGTGAAAGTACACGAAGTAGTTGTGGTGGAAAATTCCCTGAGAAATAATCAAAGAGTTGTCATGATCAGTACACCTGTCACTAATTTCTAACATTTTATAGAACAAACTTAAACATAACAAACAATAAAAGCAATAACTGTGCAGGCATATCACATCTGGAGAAGTGAACAATGGAAATAAATATGTTTATAATGATAATACACAAATCAATGTTCATTTGGTAGAATAATTATAATCTGCTGGGAATTCTTACCTGTTCTGTGTTTGTAAATGAAGACACCAACAATGACACCAACCACTGGGACCAGCATCAATAACCAGTACAGACCGTTATTGTTATTCCCTACAAAAAAAATAAAAATAAAATCTGTAAATGGTTTGTAAGCACGCTGTATTCTAATGTAGCTGAGACACTTCTGAGAATACGATGTAGATAAATGTAGATGTCAAACTCACCAGTGTCGGAGGAGGAGGTGATGAAAGGGTTGAGGACTTCTTCGCTGCTTTCAGAGCTGACTGCGTTTTCTAACTTACAGATAAACCAAGGATCCTTGTCCTCCTAGAAAACCAGTGAAAAACAACATTAGCTTGAATTTCATGAAGTAAAAATGGTCCTTGAATGTATGAATTACTTGATCTGTCTGTTACTGATCACATTCACCTTTGTTATTCTGAGCTCCTTGATTTTACACTTCAACACGTCACCTGACCACCAGGAATAGACGACTGGTCCAGAGTCTGTAGTGATGCCTTCACAGGTGAGAACACAGTGGGTCTTTTCAGCATCACAGCTTTCTGACACAGTGGGTGTAGAGACACCAGCTGATGGAAACAAACAAACATTTCATTAGAGTTCAGATGAATAAATGATCAGATATTCCAGACTAGCTTGAGTCGTATTTCCTCCACTTACAGATAACCAGGATCTTAGTTGGGTTCAGGACTTTGTTGTTGATCTCTGCTGTGTAGCTGCCGCTGTCCTCTAGTGTCACACCTGAGATGATCAGCTCTCCAGTTTTGGTGTTCAGTTTGCAGCGATCTAAATTTATAAAAGTTACATCAGCAGTTATCTACCAAAGAAGACTGAAGGTGTTCTGTGTGTTTTCAGGGATTTAATTAAAGGTGTTTCTAGTGTGACTATCAGGACTAAGTTACTCTATTTAACACATTTGAGAACACATACTTTTTGTCATATCATTACACAGATTTATTTGAATGACTAAACTATGATAAACAAGAGCTTAAGCGGTCAACAGAAAAATCAGCACCCTACCTCACCCTCTCTCTGTATTAAACAAACAGACCCACAGGCAGATGAAGGTGATATTCATTAGGCAACTATTCAACCCGTCATACCCACACACACAACCAGACACACCCACTACCCCTGGTGACAAGTGAGAAACACATCCCTTCCTCTACGGCACAGGTGTCAAACTGATCCGTGAAAGGGCCATGTGGCTGCAGGTTTTCATTCCAACCATGCAGTAGCCCACCTGTCTTGGCTCAATCAATCAACTGAACTGCCTTCACGCAGTCATTTCAGGTGTCCTCTTGCTTGATTGGAACAAAAACCCTTTCACGGATCAGTTTGACACCTGTGCTCTACGGTGTTAAATACCTTTGAATTTCGGGTAACAGTCAATCTTGTCTCCATACCACTCCACAGCGAGGTTTGAATTATGTTTCCATGTTATGCTGGTGATGGGAGCATCCACAGAGCCTGGACTAAGGACAACTGTGTCTCCTACTTTCTTGTAGTTGTCTGTAAAATAAAGAACAATATCAAAACCTGTCATTCTTTAAATTATAAAACTAAACTATATTTGTGTAGCTGTATACTCCTGTAGAGCACACAGTATCATTTGGGTCTTTATAGTTTGATAAACAGAATATTAATGGAGGAGAACAGACCTCCATTTTATTTACATTGATTGTTTGGACTTCATTTTAATTTGTAGTGAGATAATCTCTCATTTTCATGTTTTATTTCACCACGAAAATACTGCAACACTGACACTGACCATCTGAATTGTTTGTTTAGTGTAGAAAATGTAAAAAAATATGAATAAATCTACTTGAGAGGTTAATGTGGCAAAGAAACGTTGGGGGGGGGGGACACAGGGGACATGTCCCCTGCACTTTTTCAAAAGGCCCTTTTGGTCCCCTGCCCTTTTTACCGTCCAAAAACAATGTTACTATAGTAACCAGAGACTCGTCTAGCACTAGGACCAAGCGGAAAACAGCCGCTCAACCTGAAACCGGCTCTGCTGTTTTTCTTAGTTTAGCCCCGCCCACAAGCTCCTGGTGGTTTGTTTACCATATTTTCTTTAAATAAGTGTAAAATTGGTGGTAGGCTACTGAGTTGGAGTGAAGTTGACTAACAAGGTGAAACACAGAACTGGGTGATAATGTTTACAACCTTTACAACCAGTCAAACCAAAAAAGAGAACATTAAACTTCAAACTAGCAATAGAAAACTAAGAACTACTAGAAAACACAGAGAACTGAAAGATTAGAGTTTTATTAAAAATACTTGTGTCCCCCTCACTTCTGAAATCAAAATTTCGTCCTTGATTCTGATAGAAAAACAAGCATGAGTGTCTAAGTCTCAACGACACTAAACATTAATATTCAGTTTTATTTATTGTGTATATCACAACAAAACTTCAACTTACCAGAGCTGGTCTGGACAGTTTCCAGAGTTAGAAGTGTGATCAACACGGTGGTTAAAGCTGACTTCATCGTCCTCTAAATTAGTTTAAATCAGACAGAAAACACAAATGATACTGCTAACAATGTCAGAAACTATCCCAGGAAACAGAAGCTGTGAATAAAATAAATTGAGCAGTATTTAAACGACAACCGGGAGCAACAGCGTTCTTGCACTTGTCAAACTGAAAGTAAAATAAAATTGCGCAAGTAAAATAAAATTTCTCCACTTCGTCAAAAACGTATTAATATGATTAATTAACATATTAATTCATCGGTTTATTTATTATGGATGACTTACCTGAGATGATAAAATGAAGCGCTAGAAACCGATGAAGTTTAGAAACGTTTGTTTTTAATTAATTATCATGAAGAGCTGCGTCACCAGTGGCTTCTCGCACTGTCCCGAGCTGGGTCCAAATTCACTGTGACATCTGATAGGCTGCTCGGAAAAAGGGGCCTCGCTGGCTCTTTACTTGGGGCACAATTTTATTCAGTATGTGAAGAGATGCGGATTCAGAGGCACTCCTTTGGATTTAACTGTAAACCGTCTTTTCAGCATAATACTGTTATTTTCCACATTTACAGTAATATGCAGCCAAAGTGGTTACCAGTTAATTAAGGTTAATTTACATATTCACAAATGATATATCTGAAGTATTTGTATTTGTAAGTTGTACTGTACTGCATGTACAGTCTGTACCCGGCTGACCTTAGGCAGATGGGTTCCTCCATATGAGCTGGGTTCTGGTTCTGGTTCTGCTCAAGGTTTCTTCATGTTAAAGGAGTTTTTCCTGCCACCGTCGCGTTCAGGCTGCTCTGGAGGTTTCAGGCTGGGTTTTGTAAAGCATTTTGAGACGATTTGTATTGTTATTGAGGCTATATAAATAAAACAATGTATACTAAATGGTACATAAAAGTAGATTTAGATAATTATTGTCTATGAAGACAGTTATTTATCCTCATCTATATCTATTTATCACCGTTTTACTTGACTCTATGTTATTTAGTTTATTTTTTTTCTTCTCTAAAGTGCCATACCCATATCTCACTTACGTTCACATCATTCTAGTACCCATGACATTGTTGATGCAGCTCTGTCCTATCGTCATTATTCATGATATTCATAAATGTCAATATGAATATTCAACCTTTTGTTTTACTTTTGGTTGTTTTTTCAATAAAAGTAGAAAATCCCTTTATTTTGCAGTTTTACAGCAGCATACAGTTTAAGAACAGTGCACGCAAGAAATAAAAAAGTAAAGAAATAAATAGTAGAAGACTTAATACATATGTGGTTGTACAGCAGCAGGAAGGAAGTACCTGTCTGAAAAAAATAAAAAAGAGCCTCAACTATCAAAAGTCACTGGACAGCAGCTGTCGATGTAGGAAAGAGCTGCAGAAGAAGAAATGTAATGTAAACAAATCACTAAACCATCATTCACACATTCAAGTCTCTTCTTTCATGTGCATCGTTACTAAAACACTGCTTCAGATTTTACACCCGTCTTCATTAAACCACACATTTCACAGTTTCTTCTACTGGCTCAGACACAGAGGCATTTGATTTACATTTTTCAAACACTTACAGTAGCTTAGTCGCACAGATAGGATATAATAATAATATACAAAAAAAAAGTCGCCACCTGGATTTGACTAAGCAAATAGTAGGAGTCTCCTATTGGATAATTACTGCATGTTAATTAACCATAACTGATGCAATGAGTAGCTTCTCATTTCTTAAACAGCCACGTCTAAAGACACATCCTGTGGTCGTGGAGAAGATGTTAGTCTGTTTGAGAAGAGTCATTCTGTGTGCAGTGGTCAGACTCTCCATCATCAATACAAGATCTTGGTGAAAAATAAATGCAACACTGGATGGAGATAAATCTGGAGACATTGGAGAAGCTTATTGAAATAATGCTACAGAGAATGTGTGCTGTAATCAAAGACAAAGGAGGTGCAACGAAACATTAGAGTGTGGGCCCTGTTTTTTTTGGTGGAGACTTTTTTTGGCCTGGCAGTGTATAATAATAATAATAATAATAATATGGCAAGAGAAGCATAAACATGAACGACAATCAGAAAGGTGAGTTGTTGTTCAGCTGGACTGAGTTTGGTATGAATGACGTCCTGTAACGTTCACTGTTGGAGAGGAGCTGAATCAATCTGTTGGAGAATGACTGTATCGTTGTTTCACCAATCAACAGGTCGTTCACCGTCTCTGTCAAAGGACACATTGATCACATGAATAGATTTTAGTTTACTGTTGATAAAACACTATAAAATAGTACATTCAAATAGTTGATTCATAGTACTGCAGTTTTATCTCAAAACGTTTTACTCTCTAGACATACATCTACATTTCATTCTCTAGGTGGACAGAGGACGTTTGTCCTTGATTGGACTGATAGAAGAGTTAAAATAATCATCAGGACCATAATGTATCTGTAACACTGTCTAATATTCACATTATTAAATAATATTTTACTCACCAGGTTCATTGTTGATAAAAACCACTGTTGGTTGAGCTGTCCAAAAATAAAAGAAAGATTTTACATCAAAACTTAAACAGAGTCGACACAGAATTTATTATTTTCTCGTTCCACCTATAAAAATATTCATATTCAATTTGGTTCACAGGTTAGTGAGTTATCTGTCTCCACAGATAATTAACATGTTACTCACCAGCTCAAGCTTTGGTTGTGAAACATGAATGTGTTGGTATTGATGTAAAGCTCACTGAGAAATAATCAAAGAGTTGTCATGATCAGTACACCTGTCACTAACTTCTAACATTTTATAGAACAAACTTAAACATAACAAACAATAAAAGCAATGACTGTGCAGGCATACCACATCTGGAGAAGTGAACAATGGAAATAAATATGTTTATAATGATAATACACAAATCAATGGTAATTTGGTAGAATAATTATAATCTGCTGGGAATTCTTACCTGTTCTGCATTTGTAAATGAAGACACCAACAATGACAACAACAACGACACCAACCACCGGGACCAGCATCAATAACACATACAGACCGTTATTGTTATTCCCTACAAAAAAATTAAAAATAAAATGTGTAAATGGTTTGTAAGCACGCTGTATTGTAATGTAGCTGAGACACTTCTGAGAATACGATGTAGATAAATGTAGATGTGAAACTCACCAGGGTCTTCTGGGGAGGTGATGAAAGGGTTGAGGACTTCTTTGCTGCTGTTAGAGCTGACTGGATTTTTCACCACACAGAAAAACAAACGTTCCTTCTCCTCCTAGAAAACCAGTGAAAAACAACATTAGCCTGAAGCTCATGAACCAAAATGCTACTTTTGTCTTTATACTTCCAGATTATAGAAGATGATGTTTGGTGTAAAGTCCCAGAGCGATGCTTGAATATGTCACATTCACCTACTAACACCATCATCATGTTTGTACCTTTGTTATGTTGAGCTCCTTGGTTTGATTCCTCATCACGCCACTCATCACGCCACCTGACCACCAGGTATAGTTGACTGGTTCAGCGCCTGTAGTGTTGACTTCACAGGTGAGAACACAGTGGGTCATCTGATCGTCACAGCTTGTGGAGATAGTGGGAGTAGGAACGCCAGCTGATGGAAACAAACATTTAATAAGAGATCAGACAAATTAATTAATTAATATTCAAGACAAACTTCAGTCAAACTTCCTCCACTTACAGATAACACTGAGTTTAGTTGGGCTCAAGACTTTCTTGTTGATCTCTGCTGTGTAGCTGCCGCTGTCCTCTGGTGTCAGGTTTGAGATGATCAGTTCTCCAGTTGCAGTGTTCAGTTCACAGCGACCTAAAAGGACAATGACGTATTATTAAAGGTATTAACTTAAATTTTAAGGAGATAATAACAAAGTAAACTGGATGGACTCAGACACTGTAATGACGTATCCAGAGATAATCTAAACTGTTTAAATTCCTTAAAATTGACTTCAACATATTCTGGTATTTTTGTTTCATTGTCTGCACAATGTAAGGGTGTTTAAAGAGTTTACAACAAAAACTAAACTAAATCCTTTAAACCAACCGCTTATTTCACTGTTTACATTAAACTTGATGAATTAATTCTTTCTCCTGACCAGAATCACATTAAAATCCTTTAATCAGAGTGTGTAATATGTGTTATAGAAGAATTAAGGCTATTTATATTGAGGGCCTTTGGTATAAAGGTGCTATGTGAAACCAGTCAAACATCTATCTGCACAGAATAATTAACTGTTAAATCTTGACTGTACCTTTGAAGGGCTTGTAGAATTTAGTCTCGTTTCCAAACCAATAGGCGATAATGTTCCTGTTATGTGTCCATGTCATGCTGGTGATGGGATCAGTCACAGGGCCTGGATGAAGGACGACTTCATCACCCACTGTCTCGTAGAGGACTACAAAATAAAGACAGATATAAAAACATGTCATTCATAAGCAGGGATTAAATAATTTCATTTTACATTTGTTTTTATCAAAAAATAATTTTTAACTACTTCATTTACAATAACTTAATCTTTTAACTTTAATTTAACCATCACTGATGATGTTCTGCTACTTCTACTCAACAAGATTGTAAAATTTAACAAGTGTCCTTATTTGGTTATTAGCTTTAGTTAGAAAACATGTATAAATGTCTAAATTACTCGTTATGTAGATGCATCATTGGACCAAGTGCAGTACACAGAGATCATCTATCTCAGTCATTTAGTAGGATTAATTATTAATCTTAAACAAGACAAATGACAGAGCAAGACGTTACATCATCATATTTTAAAAGAGTCAAATTTAGATTAAAAATTATTATTATTATTATTATTCATTTTTCGTTTAATCTCATGTTCTACATTTGTCCAGTTGGTGTCGGTAATGCACCTTTAAGCTCGTATGCCAACCGCCATTAAAGAAGAAGAGAAGAAGAAAATAAATAAATAACAAAGCCGGCTTCTACATTGAATGAAACTCAAGATGTCGTTTAGTGCCCGTTTAATTTAAAAATAAATTCAGGGTCTGATTTTCACAACACGTGTTTCAGGAAGTGTGTGATGACACAGACAAAAGGAAAACATGAACGTACCTGAGTTAGCTTCACATGCTACAAACAGCCCGAGTATTAGCATTAGCATCAGCAGCGTCTTCATCCTCTCAGCAATGAGTTGAAATATAGCATGCACGGAGGAGGCTGACAACATCAGAAAGTATTACTGAATATAAAAATAAATAAAAACAGGCGAAGAGCAGCAACGTAAACTAAACATGCAGCCGAATATGATCTGCGTTCACGGCAGCGACGCTACGAAAAAAATCCGTTATTTGACATTAGCGTAACTGCTAATAAAGTTAGCATACATCGATAGCAGTTTATATTCAATACACTATCAAAGTGGTCAGCATAACTTTTGCAAATAACTTCCTACAACAAACTACATTAACGCCTGGTTCCAACTCACCCACATGTAGAATGTGAATCACTGTTTGTTGTTAAATCTCCGCCGCAGCTGTTGTAAAATAGACGTCACGGCGTCGACGTAAACAATGACAGAGATCTGATTGGCTACCTACACACACTCAGCTGAGGCTCAGTGTATCCCTTGAAATGTGTTAGAAAGCTGCCCACGTCTTTTGTGTTAGCGGATCAAAATGAACACGTGGCAGCCCAAACTCACCAAAGAACACTGTTTGTCAACCAGTTTTGTTTTTCACCTCATATCTAACTTGTTTTGCATTCATATCCATGTAATCATTGTATTAAATGTTATTTTTTTGGCCAAATAGAGCTTTTATCTTAGAATACACCACTCGTTTTCATTTGAAAAAAAAAATTAAATTCACTTTTTATCTTTGTTATAGTGAAGACAATGGACAGTTATTCCATCTGACTATCACAGATTAATATTAGAACATACCACCAAAAATAAATTACATGTGGAGTTTCTTTACTTAATATTATTAACCATAGTGACATATGTGTTACGGCTCAAAATTGACCCATACATATTGATTTGATTGATATTATGATTGGATAGAGGTAAAAAAAAAAAAAAAAAAAAGGTCTGTTTCACAAAATCAAACTTTATTTTGCTCAAAATTGCAAATGCAAATATAGGCCCTGGTTTGTACATGTATGTCAAGTTTGTCATTTACGCTGGGACCAGTTTGTTGTTTCCAATCCAGCTGTTGCACAACACCCTTCTACCTTCAGTGTTTGTCATCTCGAGCAAGATGTTCTCAACATATGGTGGTATAAACAGCTCAAATGTTGTCTTGATGTCTTGAACATGTGACACAGCATATCTGGTAGGCCCTTCATCATCATACTCAACGTCATCCTCATTCTCAGACACATCTTCCTCAATGTCATTTTGGTTTCTGTCTTCATCAGTTTGTGGAGTGGGGGATGAAATATCATCATTTTTGTATTTGAAGACCTCTCTTTGAGCAAAGATGTAAGATGTGGAAGGGTGGGGTGGGGGGGGGGGGGGGGGGTCTGGTAGGGTGGTGTGTGGTGGTGAGAGTGTAAATTAAGCCAAATTTGATCCACACTGCAACCCAAAAGTTTTTAAATGATGCATGGATGCGTGAAACTACCAATATTCTTGGCGGGTCATATTTGACCCGTAACACCACAGAGGTCACTTTTTTTAGAGGCTTTTAGAATTTACTAAAATGGTGAACCACCTTTTTTGTTGTGTTAAGATAGATGTTCCTGAGGATATTATGAAGTCTTGTTCCAATAAAAACAAGAAAACTGTAGTTTTTACATATTTTAAATGGTAAACTGGTCAAATTTGACCCCAACACAAAGTCCATTGGCCTTACCCATGGACTGTATATACTAGGTATTACCTTGTCTGAGGTGAACTCACTTGTGTAACGATCACTGGGGACTTCAATCGCTTTACTTTGGGCATAACTTTATTCAGCATGTGAACTGTATAAATGTATAAATGCACTGTTTATTACTATCTTTTCAGCATAAAACTGTTATTTTCCACATTTATAGTAATAAGCAGCCAAAGTGATTACCAGTTAATTAAGGTTAATTTACACTTTTTTCACAAATGATATATCTGAAGTATTTTCAATTTTTTACTGCATGTATACTAAATGGTACATACAAGTAGCATTTAGTATACATGCAGTACATATTTTTAGATTTATTTATCCTCGTCTATATCTGTTTATCACCATTTTACTTGACTCTCTTATTCAGTTTTTTCTCTCAAGTGCCATACCCATATCTCAGGTACTTTGGCATCATTCTTGTAGACATTATTGGTGCTACTCTGTCCTATTGTCATTATTCATGACATTATTCAGTAGGGGCTTCCGGTGCGCTGCTCGGCTGCGAACCTCATCCTTGGGCATGCTATGCTCGTTTAAGTATGTCTTACATGTATGTATTGTTTATGCCCTCTTATCCTTAAATGAGCTGCCCAAGGATGCAAAAAGAATTTCAGCACAAACTGACAAATAAAGTTGTATCGTATCGTATCGTTTATTCATAAATGTCAATATGAATATTCAGCCTCCACTACTTCAGCCTTTCATTTTACTTTGGTTGGTTTTTAACTAAAAGTAGAAAATAATTTATTTTGCAGTTACAGCAGGAAAAACCCGTAATGTAAAACAAAATGTCACGTACTCAATAATTAATGTCTAATGTGAGCATACAGTTTAAGGACAGTGCACATAAGAAATAAAAAAGTAAACATAATTCAGTTTTATTTATATAGCGTCAGCAATACAAATTGTTTCAAGACGCTTTACAAAACCCGGCCTGAAACCCCCAGAGCAAGCCTGAAGGCGACGGTGGCAAGGAAAAACTCCCTTTAAAAGGAAGAAACCTTGAGCAGAACCCAGCTCATATGGAGGAACCCATCTGCCTAAGGCCAGCCGGGTACAGACAGAAGAAAGAGAGAGAGAAGAGAGGACAGCAGGAGAAATGAGATAAACACACATCTGTCATAGATACATACATCTGACTAAAGCGTACATGTATAATATGATGATACAAATACAACATATAGCAGATGATGTTACATGACAGTATATGAATATAGTTTCTCCTTCTGGCTCAGGCACAGAGGCATTTGATTTACAATAGCCAGCTTCATAATATGAGACAGCTCAGACTGCCTCATGTGAGAAAGTGAAACTGCCTGGTCACAGTAGCTTAGTTGCTCATAAAAAAATGTGATAATAAACACTCCTGAAAACTACTAGTTTAAAAAAAAAAGGTGTAACAGTTAGTAAATATATATATATAGTATAAATATAATAATAATGAAATAAATAAAATATATACAAAAAATGTACAAGATTTGCATACCACAAATGACAAGAAATAGAAATGTACAATAAATAGATACAATTTAATAATAATATATAATAATAATAATAATAATAATATGACAGGAGGAGCATTAACATGAATAACATGGAGTTATTTGTTACAGAAAGGTGAGTTGTTGTTCAGCTGGACTGAGTTTGGTATGAATGACGTCCTGTAACGTTCACTGTTGGAGAGGAGCTGAATCAATCTGTTGGAGAATGAGCTGGATTGTTCATGATGGTGAGCAGTTTGTCCAGTGTCCTCCTGTCGCTCACTGAGACAAATGTCTCCAACTCTCCGTCGATAATGTGTCCATCCTGTTGTTCGATCCTACCGATGTCTTTTCTGCTGCCTTCTCTGTTAAAAGATACAAGAACATCTTCAACACAATTGAACACCAGAACAAGTTCTTTTTCATTTTTACAGACAGGTTAAGCCAAGTTTCCATCAAATATCATTTTACTCACCATCTGTATTGTTGTTTTCACCAAGCAAAGGGATGTTCACCGTCTCTGTCAAAGGACACATTGATCACATAAATAGATTCTAGTTTACTGTTGATAAAACACTACAACATATCAGTGGTACAGGCTGCAGCTTCTACATTCATAGTCCTGCAGATTTATTTCATAAAACATTTTAGTCACCTCTTTCATTCTCCAGGTGAACAGAGGATTTTTGTTCTTGATTGGATGATTCCTCCACCTCACGGCCTGCCTCATGGGCCCACATCAGGGCCCACATTAGGGTTATTTTCTGGTCCCAGCTATGAAAATATTCATATTCAATTACAAAGTTAAACAGTTCACAGCTTAGGGAGCTAATGTAGAGAATAAAACTGAACAGGTTTTTGATGTTGATAGATTAAACTTAATATCTGGTATCCTTCCTGTATCATCTTGTCTACCTGCCCATATACATCTAAAGAAGTAAATAATGTACATAAATACATTTAGAATAATAATAATAATAATACATATAAAACATATAATACATATTTCATTCTGGAGAATAAATGTGTTGTGAATTCTTACCCTGTCTTCTGTTGCGTTTGCACAAGAAGAGACAAACGCAAACACCAACACCCAACAGAATGAAGATCACTGTGAAAAGAAAGAATAAATTAATAAATCTGCAAATGGTTTTCAACCGTGCTGTATTCTGATGTCAGCTAATCTTATGTGAAATGAAACATGTGAAGAGCCGCATAAGTGATGATGATTGGCTAAGGTAGGATAAGATTTCATGGTAAGCCAATCAGCGGCAGCGCAGTGTTCAGTTGGGCGGGTGTCGTTTACACACAAATGCGTGCATAGCAGTATCACACAAGCGTCAGAGTTACTTTCCCTTGTAACTAGTTACTTTTATAGTGGAGTAATTCAGTTACTAACTCGGTTACTTTTTGGGAGAAGTAACTAATAACTATAATTAATTACTTTTAAAAAGTAACGTGCCCAACACTGGGGGTTTGTGAGATATAAACATGTAGTAGTTGTAGCGCCCCCTACAGCCAGAATTTCATGATTGAACACAAGCATATTATAATGAGGGTTGCTAAGTTTCATAAGGTGAATTGGTGAATTCATTGGTTGAATACTTCAAAAGTTATAGGCCTTAAAGTCATATGAAATGTTTCTGTGTCACCTGTAGCGCCCCCTGTAGATGTAATGTCACGCAACTTGATGGCCATCTACACAATGTGTTACAGATTGTGTATGCCAGATTTCATGAAGTTAGCTATTGCAGTTTTTCAGATACTGAAATGTTGCCTTTGTAGCGCCACCTAGAGAAAAAGGGTCACAAAAGTAGGGGTGCATGTACAGAATCATATTATTATCAATGATATGAAGTTTGATTAAGTTTGGGTATATGCTTCACAAAATATTAGCTTTGGAGCTATACTGTGCCACGCCTTAAAAATTAATTAGCCATTAACTTTGTAATCAATAACCCTGCTAAAGTTCTTTTGAAGAATTTTGATTATCTTTGTCCATAAATGATACATGCCAAGTTTGGTGAGAACTGGATGTTGATTTTGCTTTGGGGTGCAATTTTTTCAAAATAGTGGAAAAAAATGGCAGATGGAAATGGCCGTGGCTTAGTCTGTTAGAACCAGGGCTATCTAAGGAATCAGAGGCACACGATTGATGCCTTTCACTCTTGCAGTTTGTCCTGGGCAGACACTTTAGCTACGCATACGCAGAAAAAGAGAAATAACTATAAGAAGAAGAAGAAGAAGAAAAATCGCAACAAAATCAATAGGGTTCCTGCAATTTCGTTTGCATGGACCCCTAAATATCGCAACAAACTCATGGACCCCTTGCATGGACCTCTAATTACAACCCTGAAATATACTCACCTCCCATGTCTTCATTCATCTTTTGTAACCGCTTGTTCCTGTGCAGGGTTGTGGGGGGGCTGGAGTCTATCCCAGCTGTCATCGGGCGAGAGGCGGGGTACACAGGGCCTGTATCAAAGGGCTAACACAGAGAGACAGACAACCATCCACACTCACACTCACACTTACGACCAATTTAGAATCACCAATGAACCTAACCAGCATGTCTTTGGACGGTGGGAGGAAGCTGGAGAACCTGGAGAGAACCCACGCAGACACAGGGAGAACATGCAAACTCCACACAGAAAGGAACCATGGATTAGAACCCGGGACCTTCTTGCTGTGAGGCATCAGTGCTAACCACCTCTCCACTGTGCCGCCCACTTCCCATGTTTTGCACACACAATTAACTTAACTAACAAAGGATTGCAACATCTAATCCTGTGTATTAACAAATGCATTTTACACGGACAGTGGACCCCCCCAATGGATGTGGGGGGGGGGGGTCCACTGTATAAAAGGGCCAAGGGGTACCGCCCGGGGAGTAATTCAATACAATACATGTAATTTGGTAAAACAATTTATTTAAACATATTTACACATATGTACATAGACTTGGACGTACTGGTAGGCAGACAGGCAGCGATCCCATGGCTGCTTCAGTGCTGATGACTCTGGATCCTGTAACTCCTGAGGTTATTGCTCCTTACCTCATGACCACCTAGGTAGGGGAGTTGACTGGCTGGATCCTGCAACTCCTGGGGTTATTGCTCCTTACCTCATGACCACCTTGGTAGGGGAGTTGACTGGCTGGATCCTGCTACTCCTGAGGTTATTGCTCCTGAGGGTTGTCTGCCTCCTCACAGCCCGCCTCATAGCCCGTCTTGGGCTGCCTCACGCCCTGCCTCACAGTCGTTGTTTTCACCAAGCAAAGCGTTGTTCTCTGTCTCTGTCAAAGGACGCAATGATATCAGTGGTACAGGCTGCAGCTTCTACATTCATAATCCTGCAGATTTATCTCAAAACATTTTACTTACCCGTTTCATTCTCCAGGTGGACAGAGGATGTTTGTCCTTGGTTGGATGATTCTTGGACTGCTAGAGTAAAATATTCACATTATTTAAATAATATTTTACTCATCAGGTTCATTGTTGAAGAGTAAAATAGTAAAAAATATAATCAAGACCCCAATGTTTGTGGTTTTCTTCTGTCACTGTTTTAACAGTCATTAGACACTGAGTTAAAAATAATCATCAGGACCACAATGTATCTGTAACACTGTTCAATATTCACATTATTAAATAATATTTTACTCACCAGGTTCATTGTTGATAACAACAACCACTGGTGCATCAGCTGTTCAAAAATAAAAGAATGTTTTTACAGCAAAACTTTAATAGAGTCGACACAGAATTTATTATTTTCTGGTCCCAGCTATGAAAATATTCATATTCAATTACAAAGTTAAACAAGTTCCTTCTCTGACCACAACACCACACCTCCCCTTTTTAAAAACTGACTTTGCTCCTTTAATGGCTCTGGCATAAAATCAATTTACATGTTTGACTTTGATCGGTGCTGCCAGCTTATTCCTATGTGTCACAAGACAACTGTGAACTTTATCAGCGTCCTGATTTCAAACTGTTTCCCAATTTTTAATTGTATTTATTTTGTGTTAATGGATTAAACTTAATATCTGGTATCCTTCCTGTATCATATTGTCTACCTATCCACATACATCTAGAGAAGTAAATAATGTACATAAATACATTTAGAATAATAATAGGAATAATATAACAATGGATATTTAATTCTGTAGAATAAACATAATGTTTTGTGAAGTCTTACCCTGTCTTCCTTTGCATATGCATATGTATATCCGTATGCATATGTATATGCATATCCCTATAAATATCCATATGCATATGGATATGCATATCCATGTCCAT
The DNA here is from genome assembly GCF_963514085.1 of Chelon labrosus. Taxonomy (NCBI): domain Eukaryota; kingdom Metazoa; phylum Chordata; class Actinopteri; order Mugiliformes; family Mugilidae; genus Chelon; species Chelon labrosus. The sequence continues at coordinate 11,867,958 of NC_140357.1, read as the reverse complement.
ATACATATGGATATGTACAAAAGACCAAGACCAACATCATACAGAGTGTAGATCACTGTTGAGTTTGATGTATTCTGATTTTCTACAAAGAAAGAAAAAAAATAATAAATTAATAAACCTGCAAATGGTTTTCAAGCGTGCTGTATTCTGATGTCAGCTAATCTTGTGTGAAATGAAACGTCTGTAGTGACCTGTTAGGAAAACATTTCACTAGATCCTAACATGTCTATGTAGATATCTGCTGCTATAACAACTCACCAGTGTTGGAGGAGTTGGTTGAAGAGACATCTTCACTGCTGTTGGAGCTGCTTTGGTTTTCAGCAGCTGATAGAAACAAACAAACATTTTATTAGAGTTTGAATGAATAAATTAATTAATTTTCCACTCAAACGTCAGTCAAACTTCCTCCACTTACAGATAACCTTGAGTTCAGTTGTGTCCCAGACTTTGTCATTGTTCTCTGCTGTGTAGTTGCCGCTGTCCTCCACTGTCAGGTTTGAGATGATCAGCTCTCCAGTTGTGGTGTTCAGTTTAAAGTGACCTAAAAGGAAAAGTATGTATTGTTAGATGGTATTAACCTTAAATTTTAAGGAGATAATAAAGTAAACTGGATGGACTCACACACTGTAATGACATATCCAGGGATAATTAAACTGTTCCTTAAAATTGACTTCAACATATTCTTGTTTCATTGTCTGTACTAGGTGTGAGTGTGTTTAAAGAGTTAACAGCAAAAACTAAATTCAATCCTTTAAATCTACCGCTTGTTTTCACATTAAACTTGATGAATTAAATTCTTTCTCCTGACCAGAATCACATTAAAATCCTTTAATCAGAGTGTGGAATATGTGTTATAGAAGAATTAAGGCTACTTATATTGAGGGCCTTTGGTATAAAGGTGCTATGTGAAACCAGTAGTCAAACATCTGCATAGAATAATTAACTGTTTAATCTTGACTGTACCTTTGAAGCCGTCGTAGAATTTAGGCTTGCTTCCAACCAAATCCACGAGAGCGTCAGATCCATATAGCCATGAGATGACGGTGATGGGACCAGTCACAGGGCCTGGGCTAAGGACGACTTCATCACCCTCTGTCTTGTAGATAACTACAAAATAAAGACAGATATAAAAACATGTGATAAATGATATTACATCATTACATTTTACATTTGTTTTATCAAAAAATCCCTTTTAACTACTTCACTAACATTTACAATAACTTAATCTATCACTGATCACGTTCTGCTACTTTCTACTTCTACTAAACAAGATTAATCGACTGTAGTGGTACAGCTTTTAGATTTAGATGAGGCAGCCAGTACTTCTGCCTCATGGAAGAGGGCGCTAGTGAGACACGGGTTCACGTTGTTGCTCTTCTTCTACGCTGAGTCAACTGTATGACCGCGCCCATTTATTGGATCTTTTCTCTGTGTGAAAGCCAAAAATTAAAGATTGTATATCTAAGCTTAAAACATTCTCTAAACTAGATCTTCAGTCAAATATGTTTAGTTGCATCAAATCATCAGAATATAAAGATTTAACAACTCAATATTACTATAGGCTATATAATATATGATATATGATAATAAGGTAATGATTTGGTTTTAAATTCAAATATTTCCATTTGTGTTTGTTTTTCTCACTGGGTACTCTCATGTTGAATGAGTACGAATGAATACTCTTAACCGCTATTGTTCCTTTGGCCAAATATGTACCTTAAACCTACATGTGTGTCAATTTGAGATATGAAACCTAACCAGTTTGGAATGGCGCATTTAAGCTTTTTGTTGGATTATGTTACTGAAATGTTAAAAAATAAATAAAAAGAAAATTAAAAAAACAGAACTGAAGTGGTATACAATTTGTTTGATGCTTCGTCCTTATAGGCCGTACATGTCAAACTCAAGGTCACAATCGGTCACCTTGACAGTCACCTCAAACTCAAGGTGACCGATTGTCAATTGCTCACCTTGACAATTGTCAATAGACTATTGTCAAACTCAAACTCAGTTGTCAAAATCAGAATGGCTTGATATTTCCTGAGTGACATGCTGAGGTTGTGTACTATCCGTGTGAAGAGGAATTAGGCCTTAAGGGCCTCAAGGGCCTTGTGGGCCTTGAGGCCTTTAAGGCCCTTAAGGCCCTTGAGGCCCGCACATGTGGCCCATTTAAAGGAAACTCCCTGTTTCCACAGACTAATTCCTCTTCACACTGATAGTACACAACCTCAGCATGTCACTCAGGAAATATCAAGCCATTCTGATTTTCACTTTTGTGTCTCAACAAAACTTACCTGAGTTAGCGCCATGTGAAATCTCTAGCCCGAACAGGAGCAACAGGTAAAATGTTGTCTTCATCTTCTCCTCAAAATTTGTCAAATAAAGTAACAGAGTAGTTGTTTTTCTTTTTGCTAACTTCCCACAACTATATAAATTAACGACACCTTCCAGCTGACAGCTCTGAGTTACTCCCACGTCCCCGTCACAGAACTACAGTCTTCAATAACTCAATAACGCGCTTAAAAACTGACCTGATTGGTCCAAGTTAATCAGGTGGTTTACCTGCGCAGGTGTACTCGTTCCTTCTAGATGTTTCTGGACCACTGTTACGTAATTTTTGAACTGTGAACTCATCAGACTTATTTTATAGCACATAGCTTAGGCTTTCTTTTAACAGGGTTGCTAAAAATTATCCATATAAAATAAAACAAAGTTTATGATTTCTTTTATGATTTCTTTTATGGTGGGAGGATACTGTTCCAGTGGGTAGAGTCTTCTTCTACACTTCTTTGTAATGCTTAAATTATGCCTTAAATTGTCCACCATGGACAAATAACATTTTCTGAATCTGAATCTGAATGCTGCAAAATTCAGAGAGAACAGCTCTGACAGCTTGGTGGAAATGTTAACACCAAGATGTCTGATGTTACCTACAGATTGTTTATCAGAATAGCAGATCCTCTTCTTTTTTTATGACACAAAGAAAATTAGATTTGTCCATTTTGTCTTGAGCTTGAGCTGTTCCGATGTTGTGAGACGTGTTTCCTGCAGAAAAAGGCAAAAACCAGGGTTCATTTCAAAATAACTGACTTACAGCATCAGGCTCTACATATAAGTAAAACTTTACTTACTTGTAGTTCACACTCTCGTGTCTTCAGCGGATGCTTGGTCCTGACGGGATGATTCTTAGACAAATAAAAGAGTCAAAATAATCTGAGTGACTTCAACACATCTGTCATGACGAAAACATCTGTCGTTTAGTGGAGAATCCACATTTGTCAATCAATAAAATTATTGGAAAATCAACAGCTGATTCCCATTTGTCACAGGATAACTGTAAACTTCATCAGCTTCCTGTTGACAAAATGATTAGCTTTAATTGTATTTAGTAAAAAAAATAAATAAATAAATGTATTGGTGTTAAAGGGTTAAACTTAACACATTTTAATAACTGAACATGAATGTTTTATGATGTCCAGCATTTTACAAAGACATTATTTACCTGATTTAAAACCCACAACGCAACCGACCACCCCTTATACTTTACCCTACTTGGTACAGCCCCTTCTATAAATTCAATTGGATTCTCCCACTTCCTGTTTGTCAGTCTGGCCTTCTACCTATACAGGTGTGGATGGGAGCACGCACGTGGAACAAACATTTGGGTAATTTGAATCTATAAATGCACGAGACTGTGTATTTCACTCATTTACCCTGAAAACATCTAAATGTTGGTTAAAATAGTGCTGTATATTAGTATTTTACCCCACTTAATTAATCTAAAAAAAAAATGTTTAAATGTTAAATTAACATGTTCCACCTCCGGTAAAGCTAGCTAATGCTAAAGCTTTTCTTGGGCCCTCTTAGCTTTAGCCTATGAAGAGTAGCAAATGCTAATTTCAGATCTATTTCCTAAATAATCTGGTAGCTGCAGTCTCATTCATTTATAGGTTCTTTAATTAATTTATGTCAAACTGCAAAGTCTCTGTTGAGTGTGCTCCCTCTCAAACCACTTCAGGAGAAATGTCAGTGATGGTGAAAAGCAACCAACAACAAGTAAAGAGGCATCAAGACAGCTATTGCTACTTGATTAAAGACTAAAGTTGCATCAAAATAAAAGAGTTTTGAAGAAAATTTTAAGAATGTGAAAAACGTTTGCCTTTAAGCTAGTTACCTAATTAGGCCACAAACTCTGGTAGCAACAGGTGTTTTGATGTCTCTTAATTGCTTGTTTTGTTACTGGCCAATACCAAAGTCAATGCTTGCAAATGTAATGCTGGCAAAACCCCAAAAGTTTCCTTCCTTTGTTGCACCTTCGCCCTCAATCTGACCTTTTCAGACTTAAAATGTTGGCTAAATGTTAGCATGTCCTACTAGCATTGGCCGCGTTTCCCAAACGAGTTAAGAAGCTCTTAGCGCTAAGATCTTCTTTTGGAGCGCTCTTAAGAACGCTCCGAAAGAAGAACGCGTTTCCCAGAGTCGCTCTTAGCTTAAGAAGATCTTTCACTAAGAAGGAAACGTAAGATCGATCCGACCCACTCTTAACAGCCTTCTTAGCGATCAAATGCTCAGTGATCATAGCCTGCCACCAGGGGCGTCTAGATTTCTAGGCTACAGTGATCAAGCTGCGTCAGGGAAATTTATATCCTCCACTTTTTGAAATAATAAAACAATGTTTAATGTTGAAATGCACTCATAGCTGTGGAGCACTGGCGCAAGAAACATAGGCTAATAGTAGAGAAGGAAAAAAATATATATTATTGAAGTACACGTTTAAGTTTTCCACACATCTGCATATGAGTTTACACATAAAAAACATCAACCACCCTGTGGCATTTCACAGATATCAAGGAAACAGATGTAATTGAACTCAGCTGAACCTAATCCAGAGAGGCTTCACCTGCTACTCTATATAAAGGCGTTGCCAAAGTCCGCGTGTGTGAGAAACCATGGCTGCAATACAGCACATTCTCGCTGCTAATCAACAGCGTCGCCGAGCGCGGAGCCAGGCGGTTTATATAAATGTTTATGTGCGTCAGGGCGCACATTACGCACACGTCATGAACCTACGCTTAGATAAATTACTTGAAATTACAAATTGCCTCGGACTTTTTGTTGCTAGGTTTAATACTCATTTCAATGCAAAATGATACACACAATACATGGTTGAAAAGGAAACCAAAGTTTATTGAAAGCATAATGGGGGAGGAGGGGTGGTGTCTCCGGCTTCACTGGGCCGTCTGGGCGTCTGCATCACCTGCAAAGAAGGGGGATTGATTCATGAAATTGAATGGGATACATTGCGTAATGCTAATAAAACAAACTAGAACTGTCCCGTACCTGAATCCTGGGGAAGGATGATTGGAACGGAGATGGAGGGACGGTTGAACTGTGCCTCGGACAGCGCCAGCTGTCTCCGGTGCAGCTCCAACCTCTCCTGCTTCATCCGGACCATCTCTTCCTGGAGAGCAGTTTGTCTCAGGAGCTGGTCCTCTATCCCCCGCAGCACCACCAGCTTCTCCCTCTCCAGGCGCACCAGCGTCTCGCTGCAGGTGCAGGTGGTTATTGCAGGCCGCCTGGTTAAGCCTCCCCGCATGCGGACACTGGGCCGTGCTGGTTGGCGCACGGGGACAGGGCACGGTTGTGCGGGGACAGGGCACGGTTGTGTGGGGTCGTCCTCTCCTGTGGGCGTGCACGCCCCTACTCCGCTCCCGGATGGCTCCTCTTCCTCACTTTCTGAGAGGTCCTCGTTTCTTCATCGGGAGTGAGGGTCGTCCCACCCGGTGCTCCACCACCCGTGCCCATGGCTTCCCTTCTCACCTTGGCACTCTTCTTTTTGGCCAGGCTCTGAAACTCCTGCCACTTCTTTCTGACAGCACCCCAGTCACGCAGGCCACATGGGCTGGAGGGGGACATCTTCTCTGCTATAGCCTGCCATACACGGTTCTTCACCGTGATGTTCTTTTTCACTTTTGTTCCTCCAAATAAAACCTCACGGTGCTGCCACACCTCGTCCACTAGGACGCCCATCTCCTCCGCGGTAAACGACGGTGCCCGCTTGCTCTTTTTGCTGCCAGTTTCATCCATTCTCACATGTGTGTGCCAATATTCATGGGGGTATATATGCGCTAATGGGCTTGATTACTACTTGGATACACCTGATGGCATACACACACTTAAAACAAAAATTAACTTAATGCTATATCCACGTGCAAACACTTTGTTTGAGCAGGAGAGACGCTTATAAACAGCGCTCAGCGCTGATAAAGGAGTGGGTGATCGATTAGCCTGGCATCGATTGATTCAGTATCAGCACCACCGCGGTTGACAGCTCCCGTTAAGAGCTTCTTAAGAAGCTTCTTAGGCTTGATCTTAAGGTTCTCCTAAGAAGGCAGTTAAGAACGCTTCTGGGAAACACCCGTATCTTAGGGCTCCTTCTTAGCCGAACCCTTCTTAGGAGCCTTCTTAAGTCCTTAAGAACGATCGCATTTGGGAAACGCGGCCATTGTTCGGCTAAAGCTAACCATGTCTGTGTGTATATTTATACCACTACATTTAAGCAGGACTTCCTTGGACAATTAGTTATTTGGCTGCAAATTAACTCTGAAACCATTAAATAAAATCATTTAGGAAGAGTCTCAGTCGTTTATAGATTAAAATTCATTGATGCCTATTAACCCCAGTTTGGGAAAAAGACCAGAATTTCATATCCATCTGTCCCTTACACCTACAAAAATATTATGATGTTGAAAATGAACTAACAGGTAAATCACAAGCTCTTGCTACTTGAAGGGCTAAAATTATGACAAAGTTTTGTCAAAAGTATACTAGAGTTTTGAAGAAAGATTTTTTATTGCCTTTAAGCTCGTAATATAAATGAGTCACTTTGAATCTCAGTGTTATTGGATGTAGACAGTTGTAGTTACTGGCGGTGACCACTGGGGGTCACTTTAGTGAAGTCCACCTGCATTTAGAAAAATAATAAACTGACAAAATAAATGTTGATTTTCTGTATTTTATCAACAATAAAACTAATCTACTAACAAGTATAAATCCTCTAAATGTTTCTGTGTCTCTGTGTCCTCTTCCTCCTTCAGTAAATCCAGGATGTGTCGTCCTTCTTTTCGATGAGTTTCCAGATGAAAACTGAAGACGAGTCGTCGTCTGACTTCGTCACCTTCTCATACTGTACCTTTCCTCAGAGCTCGTCTCATCATGAGCTTCACAGAGAAACCTTCTGACTCCAGGTCAGCACAGTCTCCTCAGAAATGGTAGAGAAACTAGAGTCACTTTCATTGGACAGATTTATTTTTATTAAATGATAAACTATACTTCCACAGTGAGGCCTAACAGGAAACTGTATTAAGATGTGATTAAATGTTTGTGGGGAAAATAAAAGCTTTTTTATCAAACTAAAGAATTAATTATTTATTTTTATTTATTTATCTGGATTGTTCATAATATTTTGTCCCTGTTGCAAAAGATGATTTCAGCAGCAGCCAGGTTTTGTGGTGAAACATCAGTCTGAGGCTTTAAAAGGACGTTTGTCTGTTGTTCACCGTGTCACTCAGGTGTGGTGAAGTTTTGGAGGAAGAATCGTTCATCTGAGTCAGGAGTCAATAATTCAGAGAGGTGTAAAATCTGAGAAGTAGCTGCCACAGAAAATAAAACATATGTTTTGCATTTGTCTTTGGATTATGTAACAGAAACTGAAGAAACTCACCTGTCATCGTGAAGACTCCCACCAGCAAGCAAGGAAACTTCCATCCTACTTCCATGTGTTTTCCTCCATCTTCTCTGATTTCACAGACGCCCAAATACAGATTGCCAACACAAGCAAGTAGAAAATGATCATCATTAATGAAATAAAACATCTTTCCATCACCATCTAACTTTTACCTACAGGCTGACATCTTAATGACATCTCATGATTTTCAAACTAAATGCTGAAATTGTATGAATGCATGTAATGGACATTTTTATATGATTATGGTTAACAACTACCAAACACCCCTTCTACAACTTGGTACAGTCCAGCTCCCCCTTCTGTAAATCACATTGGGATCTTCTATTTCCTGTTTGTCAGTCCGGCCTTCTACCTGGACAGGTGTGGATGGAGCACATGGAACAAACATTTGGGTAATTTGAATCTACGAATGAATGAGACTAAATGTGAATGTTTATTTCTCTGAGTTAACCTGAAATCCTTCAAATCAAACAATTATCAATGAAATCATTTAATAAAAGTCCCAGATTAAAATTCATTGATACCCATTCAAACCAGTTTAGCGAAGAAGTTTAGTCCCCCACCACCAGGTGTAAATGTGAGGATGAAAATCAACTAACAACACAGGAAACCACAATTAAAGAGACACCAAGACAGCCACTGCTACTTGATGAAAGACTGAAGTTGTGACGTTTTGTTGAAAGTTTTATTATTATTGGGGCCCGAGCAACGAAGTAGCAGGGGGCCAACGGGGCCATGCAATGGGAGTTGCAAAGACCCTATTGTTTTTGTACTGTCCGCGTCTTTCCTCCAATGAGATCATGTCTAAACATGCACAAAAAGTCCTGAAAATCTGCAGACGCCTGTGTTCGCCCGAAAAATTTAATGTATAAGGGCCTTGAGCACCGGTGTGGCAAAATCTCTCTGTAGCGCCATCTTTGGACCACCCCCTGAAGCCTGTTGGGTCTAAAAATCTGGAAATATATCACATATATGTAACATCCCAGGACGCACAAAAAAAGTCAGTTGGAGCCATATTCTAAACCCAACAGGAAGTCTGTTATTTTGATAAAACTGTGAAAGTTGGACAAAGCTTTGGTTGTGTCTTGGTTGCCCTCAGGCTTGATGCCTTATCAGATTGACTTTGAATTTGGAAATAAGTTGTCGAAAGAAAGGCGAAGGAACCTGACATAAGTTTTTGACTTTTCGTCAAAGTGGCGTGGGTGTTCTGGCCCCTCAGAGTTTCATGACGCACCATGAAACAGGAAGTTGCATTAAACGTGCTGTAATTCAGTCCAAAGTGCATCAAACTTTACAGTAGTGTTGATGGTCCCTAACTGCACACATCCATATGTCAATATTCATGTAATTATTGTAGCGCCACCTATTATGAACAGGAAATGTCTGATTTTGTATTGTGTTTGTTAGTGTGACCTGCTGTTACTGTCAAGGTGATTGGATTCTCTTCAGATTTTATCAGGACAGACTTATGCTCATCGTGATGACTTGCTACGAAACTTGTGAGTTTTCGTTAAACTTTGGGCCTGTTGTGGTTGTGAAAGTGAAATGAGTCACTGTCTTACTAATTCCATCATCATTTCATGTAGTGTGCTACTTTGTCCAGCAGATGGAGCCACAGCATTTCTCTCTGGTGGCTGTCAGTGTGTGTGTGTGTGTGTGTGTGTGTGTGTGTGTGTGTGTGTGTGTGTGTGTGTTGGTTAACCTGTAATAGTTGGTGAAGCTGTTTTAATGTACTTAATTATACAAATATTGTAGTGCCACCTATTGAGAACAGGAAATGTCTTATTTTGTAGCGTGACCTGCTGTTACTGTCAGGGTGATTGGATTCACTTCAAATGTTGACAGGACAGCAGATAGAGCCAAATACATTTCTCTCTGGTGGGTTGTCTGTCTGTCAGTGTGTGTGTGTGTGTGTGTGTGAGAAGCTGTTTTAACATACTTTGATGCCACAGAGAGAATACATTCAAAACAGCCAAGACTTACAGCTGTCACAGATGATTTGCTCTGTAAAATATTGAATTGCACAGACTGCATCGTGCCATGGTGCATTGTTACTCCAGTGTGTCCCCTGAGAACTGCAGTGACCCGATGGGAGTGGGGTGTGTTCAACGCTGCTTGCAGCTTTAATTACCTTTATGCTCGTAACATAACCAGGCAGACCAGAGACTCTGGTTGTCCTTTATCAAGCAGCAATAGTTGTTTTCATGTCTCTTTGTGTTTTTGTTGCTTCCTCACTTTTACTAAAATGTTAACTTTCTTTCAACATACTATACTATGACTTTATGACTTCTTTTATAATAGTAGAGTAACAGATAGTAATAAAATAGTGACATTAGTAAATGTTAGTCAGTTTTGTTCTAACCTCCTTCTATCGGTCCAGAACATCGAGAGGGGACACAGCCATGATGATTTCCAGGACTTCACCCAAAGAACAGGAACCAGGCAACCAATGACACCATATAGGTATAGTAGATTACATTACTATTTAAAACTGTTTTAAAATTCCATAATTTTTTTTACTCCACAATAAAACTCCTGATGGTTGTAGACTTTTATTATTTTTGTTTTTTACATGCTCTGTTACTATTTTATAATAGTAGAGTAACAGGTTGTAATAAAATATTATTGTTTTTGTTGGAACTTGTTGCACATTAGTAAATGTTAGTCAGTTTTGTTCTAACCTCCTTCTTCTATCACTCCAGAACATCAGGACGGGACACGGCCATGATGGTTTCCAAGACTTCACCTGAAGAAGAGGAGCTTCGCAAGAACGTCCTACAGGTATAGTATTATTATTTATATCCCCCCTACAGTGGTCAGGGAGTGCAAACCAACATTACAAAATGTGAAACACTTTCACAAAGCTTGAGATAAATTTACATTTTAAGAAACATTTTTACATATCATAAAACAAAATGACATTGCCATAACACATTTACAAGACCCGAAACAAAATTACATTTCAGAAAATAAATTAACAAGACACAAAAGACTTTTACAAACGCTGAAACTAATTTACAAGCGGCGAAACACTTACAATTCCCGAATCAAATTTACAACCATCAACCGGAAAGGGAATGTACAACTCCGGGGTTGGACTGGAAGTGATTCCCGGGAGCGGGAGTTGACGGTGATCCAAGATGGACAGTGATCGAGTTATGTTTTGCCCGTTTTGTGGTCAACACATGAGCTCAATGAGCTCCATGTGGGGACGCAAACATGCAGGAGTACTTGGACTTAGCCATGGAGCACAATCATTTACAGAAGCCAGAGTACTGGCAGTCTGCAACTGAACTGTATCTAAAACCAAAAGAAATTGAGAGGTTAATTGTAATGGTGGAACATGCACAGAAAGTGTCTGAATTTGTCACCCACAGCTTCATTATTTCAAAGTGGGAAATATATGAATAAAAAATAAAACAAAGTAATGAGTATTTATTGCATTTTGTATTACAGAGAACAAAATCTCTTGAAATACTTGTTTATTTTTAAACAGACCACAGTTTGAGAATCATGGATCAAAAACAAGTTAATGAGAAAACACATGCTCACATACTTTAACATTATAAAAACCTCTTAACAAAAGCAACTGCACATTTAGGTGAACCGATGACAACAGCAACAAAGAACGAACAGAAACGGGCAAAACATAACTCCATCACTATCCATCCTGGATCATCGTCAACTCCTGCTCCCATTAATCACATCCGGTTCAACCCCAGAGTTGGTACTTTCCCTTTCCGGTTGATGGTTGTAAATTTGTTTCGGGAATTGTAAAAGTTTTTTGCCGCTTGTAAATTTGTGTCGGCGTTTGTTAAAGTGTTTCGCGTCTTGTTAATTTGTTTTCTGAAATGTAATTTTGTTTCGGGACTTGTAAATGTGTTATGGCAATGTCATTTTGTTTTATGATAAGTAAAAATGTTTCCTAAAATGTAAATTTATCTCAAGCTTTGTGAAAGAGTTTCACATTTTGTAATGTTGTTTTGCACTTCCCAGCCACTGTAGTTTTTACTGAACCCACACAGATTTCCTGGTGCGGCAGCGAAGAATTCATAAAGCACTCCTCCCCCTGACTCCTCCCTACTCCGGTTTACAAATAAATAATTGCTAAAACTTTGAAAAACTACAAGATGTTGAGGTAGTGGTTTGTGCAAAAAGACAGTTCTTATTGACTCAGGCTGGTGTTGTACAGCCTGATGGCAGCTGGGATGAAGCACCTGCGGTAGCGTTCCTTCTTGCAGCGTGGATGCAGCAGTCTGCTGCTGAAGGAGCTGCTGAGGTCTGAAACAGTCTGATGCAGTCCAGAGAGCAGTCCAGGACAGAGCCGGCCCGTCTGACCAGCTTGTTGAGTCTCTTCCTGTCCCTCTCTGAGCTCCCACTGCTCCAGCAGACAACTGCATACAGGATGGCAGAAGCCACCACAGAGTCGTAGAAAGTCCTGAGCAGTGTCCTGCACACTCCAAAGGACCTCGGTCGTCTAAGCAGGTGGAGACGACTTTGGCCCTTCTTGTACAGGGCGTTTGTGTTGTGTGTCCAGTCCAGTTTGTTGTTCAGGTGAACACCCAGGTACTTGTAATCCTCCACGACCTCCATGTCCAAGCCCTGGATGTTCACCGGTGCAGTGAGTAGTGGTTTCCTGCTGAAGTCAGTCACCACCTCCTTTGTCTTGCTGGCGTTGATGTGCAGGTGGTTCAGAGCACACCAGTCCACAAAGTTGGCGATGACCTCCAGGTGACTCCAGATCGTTTCCCTGAGACACACGCCCGACAATGGCTGTATCATCAGAAAGAGAAACGTCTGGAGGTGGCAGCTGTCAGTGTTGTGTCTGAAGTCCGATGTGTTCAGGGTGAAGAGGAAGGGAGAGAGCACAGTACCCTACGCTGCCCCCGTGCTGCAGACTACCACATCAGACACACAGTCGTGAAGCCTCACATACTGCAGCCTGTTGGAGAGGTAGTTGGTCCATTAATCGACACACTTGAACCATTTCAACACAACTGCTTCAGACTGATTCAGTGGTTCAGAAAGCTTTGGTTTCTCCATCACTAATTTGTCCATATGTTTCCTCTCTTTCTTAGAGCCTTTCAGTCTTGACTGACTTTGTTTTGTTGTTGTTTGTGGAACTAGATTCAACGTGGTGTGTGAATCATTGGAAGGCTGCTATAATTGCAGATGACCACTGGATGTCACTGGTCGTGTCTGTCTTTGAGGCTTTGAATCTTTTTTGAGGAAGAAGCCCCAAAAGCTTCATCCACCCATCTCCAAGTCACTAAGCCAGGGCTCATACAACACTTATCTATTTTTATATTTTTCACATCTTTTCAGTCTGTCATCTTGGTATTAATATTCAAAATACATCCAGAGCTTTAACCCAAACCTTCAGAATCTCTGAGGAAAGGCTTCACATCATGATCCAGAGGACCCAAGAACAAGGAGTTACTGGGATATCTATAGATGTAGTTACTGGCAGTGACCATTGGGGGGCGGTAATAGTTTCTAACCACTTCTTGTCCTCTGTTGATTAAATCGATCAGGATCAGGTGTGACTCTAATGTGTCTGAGCTTCATCACTGCTCCTCCTCCTCCTCTTCCTCTCCTCTGGATGTTTCAGTCTCAGTGTCGTGGCTTTTTCTCCTTTACTCTGGTGTCGGTTTGTTTGTGTTGATGAACAGGCTGCGTTCACCTGCGCAGGTGAGTCTGTTTTCAGAGCAGCGAGCGTCCTCCTGCCTCTGACTGTTGAATCCGCTCGTTAAAGAGCAAAACCAGACTCTGCAGACTGACCTGCTGCTTCCTCTCAGTCTCAGTGTTCACCACTAAGTCACTGAACTGACTGACAGTTGGTCAACACACGGACAGAGTCAACGTGTTGCTGCTCTGCTGCGTTTAGAGAAATGATAAACTGACAAAATAAATGTTGATTTAAAGCAGACTTTCTGTGTTTTATCAACAATAAAACTAACAAGTAAAGTGTCTGATCTGATCACTGCAGAAACAAATGTCCTGACAGTTCAGTCTATTACTGATCATCTCAAAATTATAGAGACATGGGGTGATTATTTCAGATAAGATGAACCTTTATTTAAAAGTGATTCAGCAGAAATATAAAAATCAAACACCTGTCTACATACAGTCATGTCAGAGTTAAATCTGACAGGAACATCAAGTTTGTATCTGTCTGTAAATGAGAAGAATAATGTAGATGGAGTGTTTAAATCAATACTCGGTCTATAAATTAAAATGTTGAGGCTCTGTCTGTAAAAGCAGCTATAATTGGATAAACGGCGTCTCTAATATTTTGGACTTTCTATCACATGTGTTAACTCTTCAACAGGAACAAATGATCAACGTCTGAGGCGGGAACTCCTGGTTGACTCCACATGGAACGTCCTCCTCTTGTTTGTAGCTGTTCATGTCATTTAGACTGAGTTCAGTCATTTTTCAGATGAATTAGAATTTTGTGGACGTTGATGAATCCTCTAAATCACAGGTGTCAAACTGATCCGTGAAAGGGCCGCTGCAGGTTTTCAGTCCAACCATGGAGCAGCACACCTGACTTGGCTCAATCAATCAACTGAACTGCCTTCACGCAGTCATTTCAGGCATCCTCTTGCTCCTTCACTGTCAATTGTAAACATCAAGGTCAGTAGTGGTATTAATATTTTTGGATATTCCCCATTGAGGATGAATGGGCTTATGCAAGAAGATAGAACTACTTTGAAGGAATAATTGTTACTGCCATAGTTTACAAAACCTTTTCTTCAAAATAAAGTAGTTAATTATGAAAAGATTGCGATAGTTGAGACACCTCAGACTTTAATTTGTATAGCAGTTAAATACTAATTATTTAATGGTAAACACTGACTGAGAGTGTTTGACTGCACGGTGGGTGTTTTTATTTTAGAGTATACTGTCGACGCATTAGATTAAACTGTAGTCATTTTCATGCATATCTGTTTTTGAGCTGTCCATTTTGTCTTGCAGGTTTCTCCACATAGCAGTGGCTCAAGGTAGACGGGCTACGGCTCCCTGGATTTAAAGGAACCCAACGGACAGGTACGGATGCTCAGGCCTAGTAGTTGTAAATGTGTAAAGGTTGTTTTTTTTTCCTCCCAATCTAAGCTGTACTCTGACTGCTCTGCAGATTGCTGTGGCCACCAATCAGCACCAGGGACTTCTGGGGTGGCTCTCCCCTGCACGCTCAGAAAGGTCATTTGTCTCGTCTTCAGGTGTGTTGTCTAAAGGTAACACTAACATCAGAAGTATATTATTTATTTAGATAATTGATTGCTACAAATAGGTTTTGGTTTGAGGCATTTACAGTTGTTTTTTCTTAACAGTGTAATCCAAAAGTATTTTTGTTTTTCACTTCAACTGCCTTTAAATTAGTAAAAGATTTTAATAGAAATGAGTTGATGTACTTAGTGAACAGATAACTGTTTTATATTTCCTTTAAAGACTTTACTTTGACTGTTGTATTGACTTAGGTAACTTGTTATGTGTTGTTGCTTGTGCAGAGCCTGACTGGGAAAGCCATGGACTTAGAAATGTTGAACTATGATGGTGAGTGTTTTGTTTAAAACAGTGAAGTTGTCATTGAGGCGATTTAATGGTGTCCTTTGTGTACGCAGGCTTGACTTGTCTTCATTCTGTGGTCAAAGAGATGAGGTGTCTGGACAAGCGCTGTTCGTACATGTTGATGGAGCTGACGTGACTGCATCCACACTCTGCTGCTTCCTATGCCATTAAGGTTCATTGTGTTTATGGAATAAAGCAGAGTAAGGTGTTTGTAATGGTTTTCTCCCCTTTATTGACTAATGTGTCATTTACACATGGCAGCTGTATATTTTTGGATATTCCCCATTGAGGATGAACGGGCTTATGCAAGAAGATAGAACTACTTTGAAGGATTAATTGTTACTGCCATAGTTTACAAAACCTTTCCTTCAAAATAAAGTAGTTAATTATGAAAAGATTGCGATAGTTGAGACACCTCAGACTTTAATTTGTATAGTAATTATTTAACGGTAAACACTGACTGCATGGTGGGTGCTTTTATTTTGTATGGCATTCTGGCTAAAAGTCTAAACAGGCTGCAGTATGCCTAAAATTTTGCTGCAAGGCTACTCACCAGGTCCTGGGATCACATTACTCCCATCCTCCAGCATCTGCATTGGCTTCCTGTCCACTACAAAATCCTTCTCTTAGTCTATAAATCCCTACACCATCAGATCTCCTTACTTTCTGCTCTACAGACACATGTCCTTTAGCAGTCCCCAAACTGTGGAATGCCCACTTTTAAAACGCATCTTTTTGTGCTCAGTGTACTATTGTGTGTTTTATGTTCCTCGCCATTCTATGTACCGTGTCCACCTTATGTCATGTCATTCCTTGCCTATACTTAATTTGTACAGTGTCCTTGGGCACCTTTCTAAATAAAACGTATTATTAGAGTATACTGTTGATGCATTGGACTAAATCGTAATGAAGTCAACCAAAGCACTGTCATGCATATCTGTTTTTGAGCTATCAATTTTGTCTTGCAGGTTTCTCCACATAGCAGTGGCTCAAGGTAGACGAGCCTCCCTGGATCTAAAAGAACAGGTACGGAAGCTTAGGCCCAGTAGCTGTAAATGTGGATTTTTATTTCAGCTTGTCTAAGCCGTACTCTGCTTTTGTGTGCAGACTGCTCTGCAGATCGCCGTGGCAACCAATCAGCACCTGATGTCGCTCAGATCAACACCAGAGACTGCTCTCCCCTGCATGTTTGTAGCCTTCAGGTGAGCTGATCCTTTAAACAGAAGTACATATAGGAGGAGAAGTGTCTTGTGTAAAGGTAACACTGTCTCTAACAATAAGATCAGAAATGTTTATTATATTATTTAGATGAAAGAATGCAACAAATAGCCTTTGAGTCATTTACAATCTTTTTTTTTTTATTATCAGTGTAATCTAAAATTAGTTTAGATAGATGGGTTTTATTTGTCACATGCACAGTTATACAGTGAAATGTACCTGCAGTAAAAAAATACACAAGTACTACAGTAAACAGTTTTCCACTTGTACTGCCTTTAAAGTACTAAAAGATTATTATAGGAATAAGTTTGTGTACTTAGTGGATAGATAACTCTTTTAAAGACTTGACTTTGCATGTTTGACTGTTATGTTGTGGTTATGTGACTTGTTAATCAGTAACTGCTAAAGTTAATCTTTGTGTCATCCACCTTTGACTTGCAATGGGTAATCTTGGCTTCAATGTGTTGTCATTTGCAAAGGCATGGACATAGAAATGTTCAACTATGATGGTGAGTGTTTTGTTTGTAACACTGAACTTGTTTATGTCATTGAGGTGATTTAATGGTGTCCTTTGTGTATGCAGGCTTGAGTCCACTTCATTCAGCTGTGGTCAAAGAGATGAAGTGTCTGGAGAAGCCCTGTTTGTACATGTTGATGGAGCTGATGTGACTGCATCCACATGCCACAACGGTTCATTGTGTATATGGAATAAAGCAGAGTAATGTGTTTAATCAGTCTCCTTCACTGTCTATTGTAAACATCAAGGTTAGTGGCTGCAGGTGTGCTACCACAGCCTCATTTTTGAAAATTCCCCATAGGGAATGAATGGGCTTATGGAGGCACCACGAAGATAGAAGATAGAAGATAGAAGATAGAAGATAGAAGATAGAAGATAGAAGATAGAAGATAGAAGATAGAAGATAGAAGATAGAAGATAGAAGATAGAAGATAGAAGATAGAAGATAGAAGATAGAAGATAGAAGATAGAAGATAGAAGATAGAAGATAGAAGATAGAAGATAGAAGATAGAAGATAGAAGATAGAAGATAGAAGATAGAAGATAGGTTCTGCACCACTGCCTAGCAACCGAAAAAATTCACTGAGACTGTCACAACCTTCACACATGACATTTATTGACTTTTTCTAAACATTACAAATAAAACACAGTGCTTTCTTTACAGACCTTCAGTGGAAACACACCACTACACATTGTTAGCTCTTTACAATGTCACACTAATCAAAAGGAGCAGACCCTGGAATTAGAAACATTGAAAATGAGGGGCCAATTGGTGAAAAGGTAACATCTCCAAACACTTCACATTAACTTTAGCATTACACACAATCAATGCTAACATTTGCTTTTGGTCCCCCAGATACAACAGATCTTGAGGGGGAAACATTCACAGTCAACACTATGAAAATTTGCCAGCTAAACGCAGATGGTTGTGGTTTCACTGAAACATCTCAATTGTTTGTTACCATGTAACATTCAAGTTTACTTTTTAACCATTAGCATTACTTTTAAGAGCTTCACTTTGTTTAACATTGATGCCAAATGTACTCTGCAATAATACTCAATTACATATGTTGGATACTGAAATTTTATTTTGGGTTTGAACAGTTAGAGTAGTTTCTTAATGGACTTACATACTAGGGCCTCCGTCCAGTTCTCCCAGGCACTTTACACTCTCAGAGCCTACAATGAGGTACAAACATGTGCAATCATTAATGAAAAAGGCAGCACTTTCAAATATAAAATGATTCTGGACAACACTTCTCTGCAGTCTTTACTCACCTCAAAGCCAGACCACACTTCAGTTCTTCTTCCTGCGATGACAATCACCAGGTGTAAAACTGGGGGACACAGAAGACAACTTTGTAACTCGGCTGATATCGTTTAGGCAATCAAAACTGAAACACTTGGAAAACTTTGCCCCTACCTGAGCCGCCATCAGGACCCAGATCAGCACCTGGACAATGTTTAGTTTACGGATTTCAGACTTCAAGGCGACGCTGAAACGCACAAGAAAGTAGTTGACACAAAACATAGATACTTTATTAATCCCGAGGGACATACAAGACACTATATAAAAAAATAGAAAGTAACTAGAAATAAAGTGTTTCATACAACTATAAACTATGTTAAAAATATAAAGTTACCAGTAGAAGTTGGTTTTTTTATAACTATGAGGGCAATTAAATTAGTTGAAAACAGTTGAATGAAATAAATGAAAATCACACATGTAATGACAGTGTCCAGTAAGTGATGCTAAAAGATATGTCCATTTTCAACATGATTCAGAGAGGGACACAATTTTACCTCATCTGGTAAGGACAGGCTGAAAGTCACTGCTCTCGGATCTTCTCTGGAAGCCATGATGGAAACCTAAACAGAGTTAGACACATCAGGCAAGACTAAAACTGCCTGTTCAATAAGAGCACTGCATGCGTTAATGGTAGATCTGTAACACATGGCAGGGAAGCAGGACCTCTGAAATGCACGACACCTGTGCTTACCTGCAGTGAAAGGACTCATTAGTAATGCAAGAAACACATTGGAGATAATCCCAGAAATTGAGCTTCACAGCTGCAGACACCATGTTAATCAATGGCAATTTCATTGATTTAACAATAAAGTTGTCTCAAGGCAACACAGAAGCAGGAAGAACATCATACATGTAGAATCTAATACAACATTCAGGTGACGCATGTTACTTTAGTTTACCAAACAAAATTGTCAGCTTAAAAGATTGCAAAAATCAGGTTGAAGTGGATAACTGCAGGCCACGAAGACTGGGCTGCTCGACGGTCACAGGTGAGGAGCAGCGTCATGCGCAGCTTTCACATAAACGGAAAGCCACGCTGCCAAACAGACACGTATCGTAAAATAAAGTACTTCCGGCATAAGTTGAAGCACTTACCTGCTATATCTAGCCTTCATAAAACAACGTCCCGACTACAACGCTGTCTAAAGAGCATCTGAAGCCGGGCGAGAGGGGTATATGAAGAGTGAACGGTGGACAGGAAGTATGACGTGTCGAGCTGCGATTGGTCCCCGTTTAACTCGTCCCCTTCCTCCCTCTCCTGATTGGCTACGCGTCAGGTGTTTCCGTTTATCGCAGTGATTGCAAGTGCAGACGTCACCCGAATGTGCCAGCTGCAAAACATTTGTAATTTAGCTTCTATGGATTTTAACTCGAAGTTTAATTAGGAGAACGCAACCAATAGGAGGTTAGCAGATGGGTGACAGGACAATGCCAAAGTTTTGTGCAGTATATGGCTGTACAAACCGGGGAAAACAAAAAAGTTTCTTTAAAATTCCCAGAGGTAAGGCTACAGTAATTACACTACTTAAAGAGCTGACTAAAACTGTCCAAAATACAGAGCAGGGTATTATAATATTATTAGAAACATACATATATATATATATTGTCTGTCCACCTCTACTACACGTGGTGACTGTGATTTTCATTCATTTTTTTAATTTCATTCATCTGTTTACAAACTAATTTAATTTAATTGCACACATTCCTCCCCATCTGTAGCTCTCATATTTATAAAAAAAAAAAAAAAAACCTACTTCTACTGGTCACTTTATATTTTTAACATAGTTTATAGTTGTATAAAACATTTCATTTCTAGTTACTTTCTATTTTTTATATAGCTTTGGTATTGTCTGTTCAATGTATGTTACTGCTACTGGATGCTTGAATTTCCCTCGGTATTAATAAAGTATCTATCTATCTATATATCTATATATCTATATCTATATATATATATATATATATATATTTGTGATTACCCTTTGAAGTTCCAACGTTAAGCTATGTGGCGATCTCTTGTGTCTTTGTTTTTAGCATTGCTACCTAACGTTAGCTATCACGACCAGTGGTTCTCAAATTGTAGTCATTGTCTATCTGTGTACAATACAGTCTTGGTAGTCTGGTCAGAATCATCTAACAAAAAAATATTGTCAGATCTCTGATTGAGACGGCCCTACGGACATAATTTGAAAACGGTAGAGAATTATTTCAGACTGTAACAACGTGATGTAAACTACAGTTGTCCCTTCTTACTCTCAGTACAGGGTGTCAATCACATTTATTTAATCGAGGCTGGCCAAGTGCTGTCCCAGATGTAAACTCTCCAGACTGGTCTCCTACGTTCATCTTGGCTACCAGAGAGGTAAACCAGCGACAGAGGCGTCACGTCGACGTGAAGAAAGACTGAGGGCCAATTACCACCGCCTCCATGAATACAATTTGTAAATTATACAACTAACCTATCTTTCTCCCTCTCGTCCTCTTTGCAAAATATATTCTATATATGAAATTAAAATGTTTTAATACTACTACTTGAGTAATAAAGTTGTCTATCTAAATGAATTTGAATCAATTGAGTTACTTTATGAGTCTGATTTTACACAAGTGTCTGTTCTTCCAACTGAGTAAAGAATGTGTGTACTTTTGGCACCTCTGCATATTGTACATGTGTTTTTATATTTGTCTTCTTACAGATGGGTATTAAAAATATTTCATACTTTGTTTAAAAACTGTGTCATAATATCCCAAAATCACCCTGATGTGCTTCCAGTGAAAGATGACAGACAGTATTGAGTCATCACCCTCCCGTACTTAATTCATAACAGTTCTTTAAACTGACATCACAAAGTGGCCTTGGCATATTTCAAAAACTCATTTATTTTTTTGTGATAGATAAGATTTTGACCTATTGTGGTCACATTCTATGAAAACCTATGGACATACATGTAAAGACGTGAGAACGTATAAACATTTGACTCATTTTGACAATGTTGGAGAGTGGGTGATATACTTAGATATCCACTTGCACTTTTCCATAGTACAACATTCACTCTTTCATTTTAACACCAGCTCCAACATGTGAGCAGGATTCTGACAATCTGTTGGTAAAAAGGACAGGAGAAAAGGAATTAAGCATTTACAGATAAGATCTGTTTTTCACAGCACAGTGATACTATTAAGTAACACAAACAACTGACAGACTGCTTTGTTTACGTCGCTGAGAACCTCATTTTACATGCAGACGGTGTGCTTATCTGCTTTCTGAACTTACTCTTAAACACCAGACAACTTTAACTGGATATTACTGTACCTGGACATAACGACGTCGATGTCTTCGAGTCTATTTATGTTTTTTTTTTTGTTTTGTTTTATTTTCTCTTCAAAGAGTCACAAGTTATTTTATTTTCGGACAAACGACACGTTAGCTTGAGACACAAGCTGCGTTGTTAGCTTAACATCAGACTAATTAGCCGACACCTGTTCACTACTTCCTGTTTCTTCTTCTTCTGATGTTAAATAGCGGTTAGCAAACCACCTTAAAAGGTACATTACCGCCACCTACTGGACTGGTCTGGTGGAGCATGAGCTTACAGGAAAAAAAGAGAATTAACTTTTCCTCCAGGTGGTTTTCCTGAACATCCTGCCACAGCATTTACAAATCAACATGTCTGTACAGGGTTTGAGAACATTTGCAGATAAAACAATTTATTAAATATATTAAGGATGAAGCAGGTGCAAAGTTACAGAATATTTCTTCTTAACTTTAGCAATACAACACAAGCTACACCGCTATTAGCTTCGATGCTAACAGGTAAACACGAGCAGGTAGTCAGGGCAGGTAGCTGCTGTAACACGGAATATTACTGTACCTGGACATAACTCTCGATGTCTTCGTGTCTATTGTTTTATGTATTTCCTCTTCATAGCGTCCCAAGTTATTTTATTTTAAAACAAACTAAATGTTAGCTCGAGATTGAAGTTACGTTGCATGCTCAACGTTCATCAGGTTAATTAACCGACACCTGTTCAGCACTTCCGGTTAATGCTAATATCCAAAAACTAAATAAAGTTTAATAAACGCCTCAAGTATTTCAAAAAGTGCTCGACTTTGTCATAATAATTAACATTATTATTAGTATTATTAGTGATTTTGTACTGACAGGTAAACTAATGTTTTATTCATCAACGTAATCATGTATAGGCTACAATAAAGTCAATGAGTCGCTTCCGGTTTACATTTTTATTTTATTTTATTTTATTTTAAAAATGTGTTTTGTTTTTGCCTCTTCGATTGAGTTATACTAAACTGAGACATTAAAGAGTTAAAACAAAACTAAAGTAAATCATAAATTCTTTCTTTCCAAATTTAAGAATCAAGCCAATGTGAGATGTTTTCGTAGAAAGGTGCTGTGTTAAACCAGTAGTCAAAGATCTACCTCCACTGTTTAATTGTTAAATCTTGTGTGACTGTACCTTTGAAGCCCTCGTAGATTTTAGTCTCGTCTCCGACCAAATCCACAACAGCGTCAGATCCGTGTTTCCATGTATTGCTGGTGATGGGATCAGTGTCAGGGCCTGGGCCCGGGAGAACTGGTAGGGACGGGACAGACAGCGCCAGGATACTGACTTTTAATTAACAGAACGTGAGTAACGAGCTGCGATACAGTGAACTACTACAAACTAAATCAGACACAGGTCGCCTCTGTTTTCACAGCAGTGATTTATTCAGGTTTGTCAGTGACGACACAAACAAAAGGAGAAAAATCATCCTGATGTTACTGAACCACAAGTCATGCACTAAACCGGTAACACAGCAGGTTTCCGAGGACAAATTCATCTCCATGAAAACAGTGTAACAGAAATGTTTGATGTGAAATACAAACAAACTATGAGACAAAACCACTGTTGGCAGTAAAATCTGGTGGAAAGATTGTCTTCAAAGGAGTGTCCTTTGTCCTTCAGGTGTAGGTGGACAGCTCTCCTGTGTTGGGACATGAGTTTGTGGATGGGTTGTTTGGTCGACTGGGCAACGTGTGACGGATGCGTCGTACTCTGTCACATGACTAAAGGACCATCTGTAAAATGCAAAAAGGACATTTTAGAGATCGGTGCCAGCAGCGCATTCCCATGTGTCACAGGATTACTAAACTTTATCAGCTTCACGTTTACAAAATGAGTCCCTTTAACTGTATTTAGTGAAATAATTAAATAGGTGGATGTTAAATCATTAACTCTCTATGACTAGTATCCTTTCTGTACCACGTTGTTGGGAAATTTGTACAAGAATCACTTCTAGACAGACAAACCACACCTAGAGATGTAAATATAAATACAGATTGTCTACAGAAAAGTAAATGAAGAAATTAATAAAACTTATGGTGGTTTTCAAGCATCCTCTATTCTAATGTTTACTGATATGAAACTCACTGTTATTGGTGAAGAAAGGGTTGGGGACTTCTTTGCTCCATTCAGAACTGACTGGATTTTTCACCCCACAGGCAATCAAATCCTCCATCGCATCCTAGAAATCCAGAGGAAAAAAGCTCATGAACCAAAATGCTAGTTTTGTCTTTTTACTTCCAGATTATAGAAGATGAAGTACCTTTGTTATGTTGAGCTCCTTGATTTGATTCCCCATGATCATGTCACCTAACATCCAGGAATAGGTGACTGGTTGAGCTTCTGCAGTGTCGTTGACTTCACAGGTGAAAACACAGTAGGTCATCTCATCGTCACACCTTTTGGAGATAGTGGGAGTAGGAACAGCAGCTGATGGAAACAAACAAACATTTCATTAGAGTTCAGATGAATAAATTAATATATAAAACACAAACTTCAGTCATATTTCCTCCACTTACAGATAACAGTGATTTCAGTTGGGTTCAGGACTCTGTTATTGATCTCTACTGTGTAGCTGCCACTGTCCTCTAGTGTCAGGTTTGAGATGGTCAGCTCTCCAGTTGTGGTGTTCAGCGAACATCGACCTAAAAGGAGAATAAGTTATGTTTTTAAGGTCACACTTTAAGGGGTTATTTATGTTTAAAAGCTTTTTAAGATGTTAAAATCTGAATCACCTCAAATAGAAAACGTAAAACCCCGTGAAGATCAACTTCATTTATTAATTACAACTTCTTTTGTTTTCAAGGGTTTCATTAAAGGTTTTAAATACCTTTGAATTTTGGGTAGAAGTCAATCTTGTCTCCATACCACTCCACAGCGAGGTTTGAATTATGTTTCCATGTTATGCTGGTGATGGGAGCATCCACAGAGCCTGGACGAATGACAACTGTGTCTCCTACTTTCTTGTAGATGTCTGTAAAATAAAGAACAATATCAAAACCTGTCATCCTTTAAATAATAGCATCAAACTATATTTGTGTAGCTGTATACTCCTGTAGAGAACACAGTATCATTTGGGTCTTTATAGTTTGATTAATAACAGATTTAAAACGTTTGCACCACATAAGTAGAATATTAATGGAGGAGAACAGCCCTCCATTTTATTTGCATTGACTTTTTGGACTTTAGTTGTAACACTGTGTAAACACTGCAACACTGACACCGACCATCTGAATTCGAAGAAAATACAGAAAAATCTCCTGATAAAAAAAAACAAAAAACAAAACAAGCATGAGTGTCTAAGTCTCAAACACTAAACATTAATATACAGTTTTATTTACTGTGTATATCTCAACAAAACTTCAACTTACCAGAGCTGGCCTGGACAGTTTCCAGAGTTAGAAGTGTGATCAACACGGTGGTTAAAGCTGACTTCATCGTCCTCTAAATTCATTTAAATCAGACAGAAAACACAAATGATACTGCTAACAATATCAGAAAGTATTCCAGGAAAGTAAAAACTTACTCAGTTCGTATTTCACAATCAGTGGGCAGCGCCATCATGCGAGTTTGGAGCCAGAGTCTGCGCAGTACGGTCCGAGAGTGGAGACAAGCGAAGCCGAGATATCGATGCCCCGCCCACACTTCCTCCAGACTCACTCCCGTGTTTTACTCTACCTGCAACAGTTGGCTTTAAGGGGCGGTTGGCATGGCAACTGGTAGTCTCCATTATGTCACATCCTGTGTCTATAGTGCCAAATAACTAACTATATATTAACTACCTAAAATGACAGTAACCATCCTTTAAAATTACTCGGCTAACACGGAGGGGGCGGAGCTTGTGACCTATACTGCAGCCAGCCACCAGGGGGAGCTGTTCCGCCGTCCATCTGTAAACAGTCTGTAGTCTGAGCATGTTAAATGAACCAACTTTACGGTGATATTAAACATGTTTACAGCCTGGTACAAAAAACGATTTTGGTCTGAATAGTTTATTTCAGTATTCATGACAACTGTACATCATTCGTTTATTTTTTATTAACGCTTAAAGTTCTGCAGAGTTAGTTTTTAAACTTTTTTAAACTTGATTCCATCTTCACACAAAACAGTGTAACAGAAACATTTGATGAGAAATAAATCCTGAGCCTTTACAAACAGTCTATGAGACAAAGCAGTAAAATCTGACTGAGATATGATTAAAAAAAATGATACTCACTCACTGGTTCATTCCTTCATGAGTGCCTCTACATAAACACTGCAGTGGTTTTTAGATATGCTTTGACCAGACCTTTCATCCTGAACACATTTTCCTCTGCTGGCTGAGACACTTGATCCCAAACAATAAAATATAAAACACACAACAACACACAAGGCAGCTTACCAGCATCAGACTTGGCTTTGGTAAAAGTACTGTTCCTCCTTAATGGAACAGACCAGCATAGAAACACTGACAAACAGGTAAATGGCATTATCTTTTCTTTTTTTAAGGTAAAGATGGTTCAGGTCTGCTCCTCTGCTTCTGCTGTCATGTCTGTTGTTTCTTCACCGCTCGACGTCCCTGCAGTCAGAGATTATAAGAATAATATAATAATGGATATTTAATCTGTAGAATAAATGTGATGTTTTGTGAATTCTTACCTTTTTTCCTTTGCATTCGTAAAAGACAATAACACCAACTCCCACCACCAGAAACAAGGCCACGAACAGTATGCGTATCCAATACAGTTTGTCTACAAAAAATAAAAAAATAAATGAATAAATCTTCCAGTGGTTTTCAAGCATCCTGTATTCTAATGTCAGCTGATCTCCTTATACATCAACATGAATGAATCTATCTAGTTTAGATTTATTTCTAGTTTATTTAGTTACCAGCTCCAAGGACAGAATCTTTTAAAAGGCTCTCATTACTAACGAACAGACATCACTTGATCAGGTGATCATTTCTAACAGTGGTTGAATGAATGAGTTAAACTCCTCTTCCACAGATCAGCCCTCTGAGATCACTGTAGATATTTACTGTTGTGAAACTCACTCTTGAGAAAAGGGTTGAGGACTTTGCTGCTTTCAGAGCTGACTGGACTTTCCACCTTACAGATAAATGAAGGATCCTTCATCTCCTAGAAAACCAGAGGAAAAACAACATTACCCTGAAGCTCATGAACCAAAATGCTACTTTTGTCTTTATACTTCCAGATTATAGAAGATGATGTTTGGTGTAAAGTCCCAGAGCGATGCTTGAATATGTCACATTCACCTACTAACACCATCATCATGTTTGTACCTTTGTTATGTTGAACTCCTTGGTTTGACTCTTCATCACGTCACCTGACCACCAAGTATAGGTGACTGGTTCAGCTGCTGATGCTGTAGTGTTGACTTCACAGGTGAGAACACAGTAGGTCATCTTAACGTCACAGCTTGTGGAGATAGTGGGAGTAGGAACGGTAGCTGATGGAAACAAACATTTAATTAGAGATCAGATGAATAAATAAATTAATATTCAAGACAAAGTTCAGTCACAATGTACTTACAGATAACCTTGATTTTAATTATTTTGATGCCGTCACCGTTGATCTCTACTGTGTAGCTGCCGCTGTCCTTTGGAGTCAGGTTTGAGATGGTCAGCTCTCGAGTTGTGGTTTTCAGTGTGCAGCGACCTAAAAGTATAATTGTTAGATATAAATATTTTACTTGATTTTCAAAAGGTGAAAAAGAGGGAAACGTCATGTTGTGAGGGGCTGATGCATTTCAGAAAACAGATGTCATCATGAAGAAGGAAGAGTATGTGGGTATTTTAAAGCAGCATCAAAGGAGGAAGTTAGAGCTCGTTTTCGAAGTGGAGTAAAAAGTTTAGGTTTAATTTGAACGATAATTGATAATTTTCTTTTAAAAGGGTTTTCACCAACTTTAAACCTGGACTATGACTGAATGGGTTTTTGAGGGTTTAATTAGGTTGTTTTAGGATATTTTAAAGGATTATACTTTCTTAAAGAGAACAAGGACTTGACCAACATTCAAACTCTGTGGATAATCACTGCATACATCCATTAACTGTTAAATAATGAGTGACTGCACCTTTGAAGTCCCCGTAGGAGACAGACTCGCCTCCGTCCCACTTCACAGCGACGGTTGATCCATGTTTCCATACTATACTAGTGATAGTAGCATCCACAGAGTCTGGACTAAAGACAACTGTGTCTCCTACTTTCTCGTATTTGTCTGGATTATCTGCAAAATAAAAACAAGTTATTTACATGATTTTATAATATTTACTATATTAGATATTTGATGCTGTGACAACTCACCTGTGTTGGAGATGAGGACCGGGTTGACGACTTGTTTGCTGCTTTTAGTACTGACTGGGTTTTTCATCGTACACCTGAAGAAAGACGACTTCTCCTCCTAGAAATCCAGTAAAAACTACATTAGATTGAAGCTCATAAAACAAAATCCTGAACATCACAGAGCGATGCATGAATGTGTGAATTCCTTCATCTGTCTGTTACTGATTCACACACAAACATTCACCTTTGTTATTTTGAGCTCCTTGGTTTCACTCTTCATCACATCATCTGACCACCAGGTATAGACGACTGGTTCAGAGTCTGTAGTGATGCCTTCACAGGTGAGAACACAGTGGGTCTTTTCAGCATCACAGCTTTCTGACACAGTGGGTGTAGGAACTTCAGCTGATGGAAACAAACAAACATTTCATTAGAGTTCAGATGAATAAATTAATATATAAAACACAAACTTCAGTCATATTTCCTCCACTTACAGATAACCTTGATTTTAGTTGGGTTCATGACTCTGTTGTTGATCTCTGCTGTGTAGCTGCCGCTGTCCTCTAGTGTCAGACCTGAGATGGTCAGCTCTCCAGTTCTGGTGTTCAGCATACATCGACCTAAAAGGACAATAAGTCATGTTTTTAAGGTTTTACTTGAATTTTAAGGAGTTATTTACATTTAAAGTCTTTTTAAGATGTTAAAATCTGAATCACCTCAAATAGAAAATGTAAACCCGTAAAGATCAACTTCATTTATTAATTACAACGTCTTTTGTTTTCAAGGGTTTCATTAAAGGTGTTAAATACTTTTGAATTTCGGGTAGACGTCAGGCGTGCCTCCATACCACTCCACAGCGAGGTTTGAATTATGTTTCCATGTTATGCTGGTGATGGGAGCAGACACAGAGCCTGGACTAAGGACAACTGTGTCTCCTACTTTCTTGTAGTTGTCTGTAAAATAAAGAACAATATCAAAACCTGTCATCCTTTAAATTATAGCACCAAACTAATTGTGTAGCTGTATACTCCTGTAGAGAACACAGTATCATTTGGGTCTTGGGTAAACAGAATATTAATGGAGGAGAACAGCCCTCCGTTTTATTTACATTGATTTTCTGGACTTAATTTTAATTTGTAGTGAGATAATCTCTCATTTTCATGTTTTATTTCACCATACAAATACTGCAACACTGACACCGACCATCTGAATTATTCGTTTAGTGAAGAAAATGTAAAAAAATACAGAAACATCTACTTGGGAGGTTAATGTGGTACAGAAACGTTGTTTCTTCATATATTCCTCTATTCTGATAGAGAAACAAGCATGAGTGTCTAAGTCTCAACGACACTAAACATTAATATAGAGTTTTATTTGCTGTGTAAATCTCAACAAAACTTCAACTTACCAGAGCTGGCCTGGACAGTTTCCAGAGTTAGAAGTGTGATCAACACGGTGGTTAAAGCTGACTTCATCGTCCTCTAAATTAATTGAAATTAAACAGAAAACACAAATGATAACTAAAAATCTACGCAATTCATATTTCCTCTTCCTCATAAATGTTTCTGCTTTCTACCGTATAAAGGATAAATTTCTTCAAAATATAGACACATCCTTAATCAGTTTATTTATTATGGATGACTTACCTGAGATCATAAAATGAAGCGCATGAAACCGATGAAGTTTAGAAACGTTTTTATATTAATTAATGAACATAATCTTCCTTTCTAACCTCAGATGGTTGAAAGACACCGGTAGTGGAGAGTGGGAGTGTCCGACAGACAGACGTCATTCTGTGTACCCCGGGTCTACAACGTCCGGGTTTGAACCATAGACTGTATATAAAACATCAAGACTAAAGGTAACACATGTGGACTGGAATAAGAAATCAATGATTAAGTGATAAAGTTTTCACTGCAGAGACTGGAAGTCCTGTTAGTTCATCTCCTCATGTTGAACATCCACTGCAGCCTATAGAACTATACACAGACAAACAGACATGTTCATTAATGTGTTTTGTTCATGAGGATAATATTTATTGCAGGCTGCGTTAGTGTTAGCCATAGCCGTGACTAGACCCCCTCAGTGGTATGATCCATCTCTCTCGTTTACCGCTTCCTTCCTCACGCAGCGCGCACACCTTAGGTTTGGTTGACCACCTGAGGCGCGTGGCTATAAGTTACCAAACGATCTATTTACTTTATCACTCAGCACCAACACATTACAGTCATTATTAACAGCCCTAACTTTTCCTGTTGTTGTTATTGTTCAGTAGGAGTTTACTAGCTGATGTTTCTCTCTGGTAGCTAATAGTGCAGGTTGTCAATCAACCTCTGTCCACAGTTTATATTAATCTTTTGGTTTGTGCATATGTGTTGATGTTAAAGCCACGGTTTAAGGTTTAATACTGTCTATCTACAGAGGACATTTACAGCTTTTGAAATGATTTGTTTTGCACTTATTGTTCCTACCTCATCTTCTCATTTAAATGCAGTTTCTTTAAACCAAATGATAGCTTTGTGACACAGTAGTTTGACATTAAAGGAAGATGTGTTCTCTCATTTATTGTTGTCTTTCCAGTCTTTGGTGGAGGATACTCAGCACCCCTAAAGCTCTGACCCTTGAATCTCTCCTGGTTGTAGCTATGTGTATCTGATGATCATAAATGTTACTTCCTTTACGTGGTGGAATAATATTTCCCAACCTCAAACTGAGACTCTTGGTTTTAAAGTGTCATCACTCCTCTATCTCGTTCTGATTTCAGAGTTGGTTTGATAACAGAGCTCCCGTTAGTCAACTGAGTTCATGAAGCCAACATTATGCACATATTTAGTCACATATTGAACAGGAGGTAGTACTGATCCTAGTATTTGTTTACTGTTTGTGAACTCAGACCAGTCAGGAATGAAGGAATCACAGGATGTAGAGGGAGAGGCAGCTTGTTCAACTCAGTGAGAATCACTTTCTTTAATTTCTCTGGCACCTTTGTTACTGTGTGAGAAGCTGTGGTTGATGGGTGTCAATGTGTGCAACAAGAAACCAGTGACACCAACAGACTGAATGAACTGATCAGGAAGGCTGGATCTGTCATTGGCTGCAGACTGGAGACCTCTGAAGCAGTGGTGGACAGGAGGACACTGAACAAACTCTTATCTATCAACTTATTATTTTTAGCACAGCAGCCACACATATATACATACCTTTACAGAACCATCTGTCACACTGGACAATGTGCGACGGATGTGTCGTTCTCTGTCACATGATGAAATAACCGTCTGTGAGTATACGTATGAGTATGTGTATCCAATACATGTGTCGACAAAAATAAAATAAATAAATGAATAAATCTTCCAGTGGTTTTCAAGCATCCTGTATTCTAATGTCAGCTGATCTCCTTATACATCAACATGAATGAATCAATCTAGTTTAGATTTATTTCTAGTTTATTTAGTTACCAGCTCCAAGGACAGAATCTTTTAAAAGTCTCTCATTACTAACGAACAGACATCACTTGATCAGGTGATCATTTCTAACAGTGGTTGAATGAATGAGTTAAACTCCTCTTCCACAGATCAGCCACTGTGTAGATATTTACTGATGTGAAACTAACTGCTGGTGATGAAAGGGTTGAGGACTTCTTTGCTGCTTTCAGAGCTGACTGGATTTTTCACCGTACAGATAAATGAAGGATCCTTCATCTCCTAGAAATCCAGAGGAAAAACAACATTAGCCTGAAGCTCATGAACCAAAATGCTACTTTTGTCTTTATACTTCCAGGTTATACAGTGGGGAAAATAAGTATTTGATACACTGCAGATTTTGCAAGTTTCCCCCCTTATAAAGAATGGAGAGGTCTGTAATTTTCATCATAGGTACACTTCAACTGTGAGAGACAGAATCTAAAACAAAAATCCAGAAAATCACATTGTATGATTTTTAAATAATTAATTTGCATAATGTTGCATGAAATAAGTATTTGATACGATAGAAAAACAGAACTTAATATTTAGTACAGATCCAGTTACAGAGATCAAACGTTTCCTATAGTTCTTGACCAGGTTTGCACACACTGCAGCAGGGATTTTGGCCCACTCCTCCATACAGATCTCCTCCAGATCTTTCAGGTTTTGAGGCTGTAGCTGGGCAACACAGATTTTCATCTCCGTCCAAAGATTTTCTATTGGGTTCAAGTCTAGAGACTGACTAGGCCACTCCAGGACCTTGAAAAGACCCACTGTGTTCTCACCTGTGAAGACAACACTACAGACGCTGAACCAGTCACCTATACCTGGTGGTCAGGTGACGTGATGAAGAGTGAAACCAAGGAGCTCAACATAACAAAGGTACAAACATGATGATGGTTTTAGTAGGTGAATGTGACATATTCAAGCTTCGCTCTGGGACTTTACACCAAACATCATCTTCTACAGAAGTTGAAACCAGAAGTTTACATACACTGTGTTAAAAGACACAAACATTTTTTCCTCACTGTCTGAAGTTAAATCAAACTAAACCTCTCCTGTTTTAGGTCAGTTAGGATTACTAAAATTATTTCTATTTGCTAAATGCCACAATAATGAGAGAGAGAATTACTTTCTTCAAAGTCAGAAGTTTACATACACAAACATTACTATGTCTTTAAACAATGAAGGAAAGCCCTGATGATGATGATGTCATGGCTTTGGAAACTTCTGATAGGTTAACAGACAACATTTGAGTTAATTGGAGGCACACCTGTGGATGTATTTTAAGGCTACACCTCAAACACACTGCTTCCTTCTTTGACGTCATGGGAAAATCAAAAGAAATCAGCCAAGATATCAGGAACAGAATTGTGGAGCTCCACAAGTCTGGTTCATCCTTGGGTACAATTTCCAGATGCCGCGTTCATCTGTTCAAACAATTATACACAAGTACAGACACCATGGGAATGTCTAGCCATCATACCGCTCAGGAAGGAGACGGGTTCTATGTCCCAGAGAGGAACGTGTTTGGGTCTGAAACGTGCAAATCAATCCCAGAACAAAAGCTAAAGACCTTGTCAAGATGATGGCTGAAGCTGGTGAGTGTCATTCTCCACAGTGAAACGAGTCCTGTACTGACATGGACTGAAAGGCCACTCAGCGAGGAAGAAGCCATTACTCCAAAAGCAAAATAAAAAAGCCAGATTACACACAGGGACAAAGACCTTAATATTTGGAGACATGTCCTGTGATCTGATGAAACTAAAGTAGAACTGTTTGGCCATAATGACCATCGTTACATTTGGAGGAAAAAGGGGGAAGCTTGTAAGCCTGAGAACACTATCCCAACTGTGAAGTATGAGGGTGGTAGCATCATGTTGTAGGGCTGTTTTGCCGCAGGAGGAACTGGTGCACTTCATAAAATAGATGGCATCGTGAGGAAAGAACATTATGTGGAAATATTGAAGCAACATCTCAAGACATCAGCCAGGAAGTTAAAGCTTGGACGCAAATGGGTCTTCCAAATGGATGACCCTAAGCATACTGCCAAAGTAGTTATAAAGTGGCTTAAGGACGACAAAATCAATGTTTTGGAGTGGCCATCACAAAGTCATTGTGGCATTTAGCAAATAGAAATAATTTTGGTAATCCTAACTGACCTAAAACAGGAGAGGTTTAGTCTGATTTAGCTTCAGACAGTGAGGATAAAATGTTTATGTGTCTTTTAACACAGTGAAAAGTGTAAACTTCTGGTTTCAATTGTATACATATATATATATATATGTGTGTATTTCCTCCACTTACAGATAACAGTGATTTCAGTTGGGTTCAGGACTCTGTTGTTGATCTCTGCTGTGTAGCTGCCGCTGTCCTCGAGTGTCACGCCTGAGATGGTCAGCTCTCCAGTTCTGGTGTTCAGCGTACATCGACCTAAAAGGACAATAAGTCATGTTTTTAAGGTTTTTACTTGAATTTTAAGGAGTTATTTACATTTAAAAGCTTTTTAAGATGTTAAAATCTGAATCACCTCAAATAGAAAACGTAAACCCTCGTAAAGATCAACTTTATTTATTAATTACAACGTCTTCAGATGAAATCAGAAGCTTGACTGAAGGTGTTTGGTTTGTTTTCAAGGGTTTCATTAAAGGTGTTAAATACCTCTGAATTTCGGGTAGAAGTCAATCTCCTGTCCATACCACTCCACAGCGAGGTATGAATTATGTTTCCATGTTATGCTGGTGATGGGAGCAGACACAGAGCCTGGACTAAGGACAACTGTGTCTCCTACTTTCTTGTAGATGTCTGGATTATCAGCAAAATAAAAAAAAGTTATTTACATGATTTTATAATATTTACTATATCAGATATTTGAAGCTGTGACAACTCACCTGTGTTGGAGATGAGGACCGGGTTGACCACTTGGTTGCTTCTTTTAGTACTGACTGGGTTTATCATCGTACACCTGAAGAAAGACGACTTCTCCTCCTAGAAATCCAGTAAAAACTACATTAGATTGAAGCTCATAAAACAAAATCCTGAACATCACAGAGCGATGCATGAATGTGTGAATTACTTCATCTGTCTGTTACTGATTCACACACAAACATTCACCTTTGTTATGCTGAGCTCCTTGGTTTCACTCTTCATCACGTCATCTGACCACCAGGTATAGGTGACTGGTTCAGAGTCTGTAGTGATGCCTTCACAGGTGAGAACACAGTGGGACTTTTCAGCATCACAGCTTTCTGACACAGTGGGTGTAGGAACTTCAGCTGATGGAAACAAACAAACATTTCATTAGAGTTCAGATGAATAAATTAATATATAAAACACAAACTTCAGTCATATTTCCTCCACTTACAGATAACAGTGATTTCAGTTCGGTTCAGGACTCTGTTGTTGATCTCTGCTGTGTAGCTGCCGCTGTCCTCTCGTGTCACGCCTGAGATGGTCAGCTCTCCAGTTCTGGTGTTCAGCGTACATCGATCTAAAAGGACAATAAGTCATGTTTTTAAGGGTTTTACTTGAATTTTAAGGAGTTATTTATGTTTAAAAGCTTTTTAAGATGTTAAGATCTAAATCACCTCAAATAGAAAACGTAAAACCCCGTAAAGATCAACTTCATTTATTAATTACAACGTCTTCAGATGAAATCAGAAGCTTGACTGAAGGTGTTTGGTTTGTTTTCAAGAGTTTCATTAAAGGTGTTAAATACCTCTGAATTTCGGGTAGAAGTCAGGCAGGCCTCCATACCACTCCACAGCGAGGTTTGAATTATGTTTCCATGTTATGCTGGTGATGGGAGCAGACACAGAGCCTGGACTAAGGACAACTGTGTCTCCTACTTTCTTGTACTTGTCTGGATTATCGGCACAGTGGGTCTTTTCATCATCACATCTTTCTGACACAGTGGGTGTAGGAACTTCAGCTGATGGAAACAAACAAACATTTCATTAGAGTTCAAATATATATAGTTGAAAGCAGAAGTTTACATACACTGTGTTAAAAGACACATAAACATTTTATCCTCACTGTCTGAAGTTAAATCAGACTAAACCTCTCCTGTTTTAGGTCAGTTAGGATTACCAAAATTATTTCTATTTGCTAAATGCCACAATAATGAGAGACAGAACTTCTTAGAGATTTTTTTAATTACTTTCTTCAAAGTCAGAAGTGTACATACATTTCCTTAGTATTTGGTAGCATTGTCTTTAAACTGTATGACTCGGGTCAAACGTTTCCTTCCACAAGCTTCTCACAATAGTTTGCTGGAGTTCTGGTCCATTCCTCCTGACAGAACTTATGTAACTGAGTCAGGGTTGTAGGCCGCCTCGCTCACACACGCCTTTTCAGATCTGCCCACACATTTTCTATGGGACTGAGATCAGGTCTTTGTGATGGCCACTCCAAAACATTGATTTTGTTGTCCTTAAGCAACTTTATAACTGCTTTGGCAGTATGCTTAGGGTCATTGTCCATTTGGAAGACCCATTTGCGTCCAAGCTTTAACTTCCTGGCTGATGTCTTGAGATGTTGCTTCAATATTTCCACATAATGTTCTTTCCTCACGATGCCATCTATTTTATGAAGTGCATCAGTTCCTCCCCACAACATGATGCTACCACCCTCATACTTCACAGTTGGGATAGTGTTCTCAGGCTTACAAGCTTCCTCCTTTTTCCTCCAAATGTAACGATGATCATTATGGCCAAACAGTTCCACTTTAGTTTCATCAGACCACAGGACATGTCTCCAAAAATTAAGGTCTTTGTCCCTGTGTGCATTTGCAAACTGTAATCTGGCTTTTTTATGTTGCTTTTGGAGTAATGGCTTCTTCCTCACTGAGCGGCCTTTCAGCCCATGTCAGTACAGGACTCGTTTCACTGTGGAGAATGACACTCTCTTACCAGCTTCAGCCATCATCTTGACAAGGTCTTTAGCTTTTGTTCTGGGGTTGATTCACACGTTTCAGACCAAAACACATTTATCTCTGGGACATAGAACCCATCTCCTTCCTGAGCGGTATGATGGCTGGACATTCCCATGGTGTCTGTACTTGTGTATAATTGTTTGAACAGATGAACGCGGCACCTTCAAGCATCTGGAAATTGTACCCAAGGATGAACCAGACTTGTGGAGCTCCACAATTCTCTTCCTGATATCTTGGCTGATTTCTTTTGATTTTCCCATGACGTCAAAGAAGGAAGCAGTGTGTTTGAGGTGTAGCCTTAAAATACATCCACAGGTGTGCCTCCAATTAACTCAAATGTTGTCTGTTAACCTATCAGACGCTTCCAAAGCCATGACATCATCATCATCAGGGCTTTCCTTCATTGTTTAAAGACATAGTAATGTTTGTGTATGTAAACTTCTGACTTTGAAGAAAGTAATTCTGTCTCTCATTATTGTGACATTTAGCAAATAGAAATAATTTTAGTAATTCTAACTGACCTAAAACAGGAGAGGTTTAGTTTGATTTAACTTCAGACAGTGAGGAAAAAATGTTTATGTGTCTTTTAACACAGTGTATGTAAACTTCTGGTTTCATTTATATATAAAACGCAAACTTCAGTCATATTTCCTCCACTTACAGATAACAGTGATTTCAGTTGGGTTCAGGACTCTGTTGTTGATCTCTGCTGTGTAGCTGCCGCTGTCCACTCGTGTCAGACCTGAGATGGTCAGCTCTCCAGTTGTGGTATTCAGCGTACATCGATCTAAAAGGACAATAAGTCATGTTTTTAAGGTTTTACTTGAATTTTAAGGAGTTATTTACATTTAAAGGCTTTTTAAGATGTTAAAATCTGAATCACCTCAAATAGAAAACGTAAAACACCCTAAAGATCGACTTCATTTATTAATTACAACCAGGGCCGGTTTTTGCTATGGGCAATGTGGGCGACCGCCCAGGGCGCAATCTATGTGAGGGCGCACGAGCGCCCTAAAAAAAAAAAAAAAAAACACTCGCCAGTTTTCTAGACTACCGCTCATTTCCATGTCAAGTTAGTGTAGTGGGCGCTGGGGCGCCCTCATTGTCACGTCAACTTGCTCCTGAGAGTCATACAGGTGTGTGTGTCAGAAGAGGCAAAGGGGAGAGGTGCGGGGGATCAACTTGCGACAGCAGAGGTTGGCAAGGAGGAGGGGGCCGAGGGATAGACTGATCCCAGGCCACACAACACAAACTGCTTCAC
This sequence comes from Chelon labrosus, assembly GCF_963514085.1. Classification (NCBI taxonomy): domain Eukaryota; kingdom Metazoa; phylum Chordata; class Actinopteri; order Mugiliformes; family Mugilidae; genus Chelon; species Chelon labrosus. The sequence continues at coordinate 11,830,317 of NC_140357.1, read as the reverse complement.
ATAAATTGTATTTCATTCCTAAAATTAACATAGACCCATGTAATTAATTGGGTTATGTGGAAAAATGACCAAAAAAAAAAAAAAAAAAAAAATCTGTGCAGTCATCTACGTGACTCACGTAACTCCGGTTGATTGACGGGCGAACGGACGGTGTCGGCAAAAAGTAATGCAAAAGTTAATGATGTCGAGTCTTCTTCTTCATCATGGATCAAAGTAAAAGACCAAAGAAGCATCAGGTGCCCAGTTCAGAAAAACAAGAAAAGAAGAAGAGGAGAAACGGGCAAAAGATAAAGGTATGCAGATTTCTGAGTGACGTGAGTGACAGTACTATAGCTATTTATTAGCCTCTTGCTAATATGTTGCTATTATAAGACGAATGTATTTGGTTTTCAGTTTTGTTGAACTAGCAACTATTAGAATTGAGGCAATTGCACTTCACACCAGTTGTTAATGTTAATGCCAGTTGTAAACAGGGTGAAAAACCCAGGTTGAAAAATCTGCTACAGTCTGAGCACTGAATTCAGATTATGTTAATTATCTGCGGTTTCTCTATGTACAAAACTGGTGTGTTATCATAACTGGAACTGTTCAGATGGTATTAGGATGATGCAAATCAAAACTTGTATGTAAAATACGAAATAGTTGTATTAGTGCAGGAACCTTTTTTGTATGTACTTTCTTCAGGGATTTTTCAAGCATGGTTATTAGATCCTGTGATGAAGGATTTGTGCAATTTACATTGGTGTTTATATACTGTATGTCTTGTTACCTTTTTGTATTTAAGATTATATATAATAAAATAATACAAATAATATAATATATTGTTGTGCTGGTGGCGTTTTTTTTTTTTTGGGGGGGGGGGGGGGGGGCGCCAAGGGATGGTTTGCCCAGGGCGTAAATCTAGCCAGGACCGGCTCTGATTACAACATCTTCAGATGAAATCAGAAGCTTGACTGAAGGTGTTTGGTTTGTTTTCAAGGGTTTCATTAAAGGTGTTAAATACCTCTGAATTTCGGGTAGAAGTCAATCATGTCTCCATACCACTCCACAGCGAGGTATGAATTATGTTTCCATGTTATGCTGGTGATGGGAGCAGACACAGAGCCTGGACTAAGGACAACTGTGTCTCCTACTTTCTTGTAGTTGTCTGTAAAATAAAGAACAATATCAAAACCTGTCATTCTTTAAATTATAGCACTAAACTATATTTGTGTATCTGTATACTCCTGTAGAGCACACAGTATCATTTGAGTCTTTATAGTTTGATTAATCACAGATTTAAGACATTTGCACCACATAAGTAGAATATTAATGGAGGAGAACAGCCCTCCACTTTATTTGCATTGACTTTTTGGACTTTAGTTTAATTTGTAACACTGTGTAAACACTGCAACGCTGCCACCGACCATCTGAATAAAATAAGTAAATAAATAAAAAAATACAGAAAAATCTACTTGGGAGGTTAATGTGGTAAACAAGCTTTGTTTCTTCATATATTTCTCTATTCTGATAGAAAAACAAGCATGATCTCAACGACACTAAACATTAACATATAGTTTGATTTGCTGTGTATATCTCAACAAAACTTCAACTTACCAGAGCTGGCCTGGACAGTTTCCAGAGTTAGAAGTGTGATCAACACGGTGGTTAAAGCTGACTTCATCGTCCTCTAAATTAGTTTAAATCAGACAGAAAACACTAATGATACTGCTAACAATGTCAGAAACTATACCAGGCAGGAAAGTAAAAACTTACGCAGTTCGTATTTCACAATCAGATGGGACAGAGACATCGGTGACGGAGAGTGGGCGTGTCAAATAGCCAGACGTCATTCTGTATTGATGCCCCGCCCACACTTCCTCCACACTCACTCCCGTGTTTTCCTCAACCTCCAACAGTTGGCTTTAAGGAGCGGTTGGCATGGCAACTGGTGGTCGCCATTATGTCACTTCCTGTTTCTATAGAGCCAAATAACTAACTATATATTAACTACCTAAAATGACAGTAACCATCCTTTAAAATTACTCCGCTAACACGGAGGGGGCGGAGCTTATGACCTATACTGCAGCCAGCCACCAGGGGGAGCTGTTCCGCCGTCCATCTGTAAACAGTCTGTAGTCTGAGCAAGTTAAATGAACCAACTTTACAGAGATATTAAACATGTTTACAGCCTGGTACAAAAAACGATTTTGGTCTGAATAGTTTATTTCAGTATTCATGACAACTGTACATCATTCGTTTATTTTTTATTAACGCTTAAAGTTCTGCAGAGTTAGTTTTTAAACTTTTTTAAACTTGATTCCATCTTCACACAAAACAGAGTAACAGAAACATTTGATGAGAAATAAATCCTGAGCCTTTACAAACAGTCTATGAGACAAAGCAGTAAAATCTGACTGAGATATGATAAAAAAAAAAACTATCTGGTACTCACTCACTCATTCACTGACTGGTTCATTCCTTCATGAGTGCCTCTACATAAACACTGCAGTGGTTTTTAGATATGCTTTGACCAGACCTTTCATCCTGAACACATTTTCCTCTGCTGGCTGAGACACTTGATCCCAAACAATAAAATATAAAACACACAGCAACACATGAGGCAGCTTACCAGCATCAGACTTGGCTTTGGTAAAAGTACTGTTCCTCCTTAATGGAACAGACCAGCATAGAAACACTGACAAACAGGTAAATGGCATTATCTTTTCTTATTTTAAGGTAAAGACAGTTCACAATTGGTCCTCTGCTTCCGCTGTCATGTCTGTTGTTTCTTCACCGCTCGACGTCCCTGCAGTCAGGGATTATAATAATAATAATAATAATAATAATATAACAATGGATATTTAATCTGGAGAATAAATGTGATGTTTTGTGAATTCTTACCTTTTTTTCCTTTGCATTCGTAAAACACAGTAACACCAACTCCCACCACCAGAAACAAGGCCACTAACAGTATGCGTATCCAATACAGTTTGTCTACAAAAAATAAAAAAACAAATTAATGAATCTTCCAGTGGTTTTCAAGCATCCTGTATTCTAATGTCAGCTGATCTCCTTATACATCAACATGAATGAATCAGTCTAGTTTAGATTTATTTCTAGTTTATTTAGTTACCAGCTCCAAGGACAGAATCTTTTAAAAGTCTCTCATTACTAACGAACAGACATCACTTGATCAGGTGATCATTTCTAACAGTGGTTGAATGAATGAGTTAAACTCCTCTTCCACAGATCAGACCTCTGAGATCACTGTAGATATTTACTGTTGTGAGACTCATTGTCGTTCTTGACAAAAGGGTTGTTGACTTCTTTGCTGCTTTCAGAGCTGACTGGATTTTTCACCGTACAGATAAATGAAGGATCCTTCATCTCCTAGAAATCCAGAGGAAAATCAACATTAACCTGAAGCTCATGAACCAAAATGCTACTTTTGTCTTTTTACTTCCAGATTATAGAAGATGATGTTTGGTGTAAAGTCCCAGAGCGATGCTTGAATATGTCACGTTCACCTACTAACACCATCATCATGTTTGTACCTTTGTTATGCTGAGCTCCTTGGTTTGACTCTTCATCAAGTCACCTGACCTCCAGGTATAAGTGACTGATCCAGAGTCTGTAGTGATGCCTTCACAGGTGAAAACACAGTGGGTCTTTTCAGCATCACAGCTTTCTGACACAGTGGGCGTAGGAACACCAGCTGATGCAAACAAACAAACATTTCATTAGAGTTCAGATGAATAAATTAATATATAAAACACAAACTTCAGTCATATTTCCTCCACTTACAGATGACGTTGATTTCAATTGGTTTCAGGGGTCTGTTGTTGATCTCTGGTGTGTAGCTGCCGCTGCACTCTAGTGTCACGCCTGGGAAGGTCAAGTCTCCAGTTCTGGTATTCAGTTCACATCGATCTAAAAGGACAATAAGTCATGTTTTTAAGGTTTTTACTTGAATTTTAAGAAGTTATTTACATTTAAAGGCTTTTTAAGATGATAAAATCTAAATCACCTCAAATAGAAAACGTAAAACCTGTAAAGATCAACTTCATTTATTAATTACAACTTCTTTTGTTTTCAAGGGTTTCATTAAAGGTGTTAAATACCTTTGAATTTTGGGTAGAAGTCAATCGTGTCTCCATACCACTCCACAGCGAGGTTTGAATTATGTTTCCATGTTATGCTGGTGATGGGAGCATCCACAGAGCCTGGACTAAGGACAACTGTGTCTCCTACTTTCTTGTAGTTGTCTGTAAAATAAAGAACAATATCAAAACCTGTCATCCTTTAAATAATAGCATCAAACTATATTTGTGTAGCTGTATACTCCTGTAGAGAACACAGTATCATTTGGGTCTTGGATAAACAGAATATTAATGGAGAAGAACAGCCCTCCGTTTTATTTACATTGACTTTTTGGACTTCATTTTAATTTGTAGTGAGATAATCTCTCATTTTCATGTTTTATTTCACCATACAAATACTGCAACACTGACACCGACCATCTGAATTATTCGTTTAGTGAAGAAAATGTAAAAAAATACAGAAACATCTACTTGGGAGGTTAATGTGGTACAGAAACGTTGTTTCTTCATATATTCCTCTATTCTGATAGAAAAACAAGCATGAGTGTCTAAGTCTCAACGACACTAAACATTAATATATAGTTTTATTTGCTGTGTAAATCTCAACAAAACTTCAACTTACCAGAGCTGGCCTGGACAGTTTCCAGAGTTAGAAGTGTGACCAACACGGTGGTTAAAGCTGACTTCATCGTCCTCTAAATTAATTGAAATTAAACAGAAAACACAAATGATAACTAAAAATCTACGCAGTTCATATTTCCTCTTCCTCATAAATGTTTCTGCTTTCTACCGTATAAAGGATAAATTTCTTCAAAATATAGACACATCCTTAATCAGTTTATTTATTATGGATGACTTACCTGAGATCATAAAATGAAGCGCATGAAACCGATGAAGTTTGGAAACTTTTTTATATTAATTAATGAACAAAATCTTCCTTTCTAATCTCAAACGGGCGAGAGACACCGGTAGTGGTGAGTGGGAGTGTCTGACAGACAGACGTCGTTCTGTGTACCCCGGGTCTCCAACGTCCGGGTCTGAAACATATAGACTGTATATAAAACATCAATACTAAAGGTAACACATGTGGACTGGAATAAGAAAACAATGATTAAGTGATAAAGTTTTCACTGCAGAGACTGGAAGTCCTGTTAGTTCATCTCCTCATGTTGAACATCTACTGCAGCCTATAGAACTATACACAGACAAACAGACATGTTCATTAATGTGTTTTGTTCATGAGGATAATATTTATTGCAGGCTGCGTTACTTTTAGCCATAGCCGTGACTAGACCCCCTCAGTGGTATGATCCACCTCTCTCGTTTACCGCTTCCTTCCTCACGCAGCGCGCACACCTTAGGTTTGGTTGACCACCTGAGGCGCGTGGCTCCTATCAGATACCAAACGATCTATTTACTTTATCACTCAGCACCAACATATTCGAGTCATTAGCATCAGCCCTAACTTTTACTGTTGTTGTTATTGTTCCGTAGGAGTTTACTAGCTGATGTTTGTTTCTCTCTCTGGTAGCTAATAGTGCAGGTTGTCAATCAACCTCTGTTCATAGTTTATATTAAGCTTTTGGTTTGTGCATATGTGTTGATGTTAAAGCCAAGGTTTAAGACCTAATACTGTCTATCTACAGAGGACATTTACAGCTTTTGCAATGATTTGTTTTGCACTTATTGTTCCTACCTCATTTTCTCATTTAAATGAAGTTTCTTTAAACCAAATTATAGCTTTGTGACACAGTAGTTTGACATTAAAGGAAGATGTGTTCTCTCATTTATTGTTGTCTTTCCAGTCTTTGGTGGAGGATGCTCAGCACCCCTAAAGCTCTGACCCTAGAATCTCTCCTGGTTGTAGCTCTGTGTATCTGATGATCATAAATGTTACCTCCTTTACGTGGTGGAATAATATTTCTCAACCTCAAACTGAGACTCTTGGTTTAAAAGTGTCATCACTCCTCTATCTCGTTCTGACTTCAGAGTTGGTTTGATAACAGAGCTTCCGTTAGTCAACTGAGTTCATGAAGTCAACATTATGCACATGTTTTGTCACATATTGAACAGGAGGTGATACTGATCCTAGTATTTGTTTACTGTATGTGAACCCAGACCAGTCAGGAATGAAGGAATCACAGGATGTAGAGGGAGAGGCAGCTTGTTCAACTCAGTCAGAATCACTTTCTTTCATTTCTCTGGCGCCTTTGTTGCTGTGATAGAAGCTGTGGTTGATGGGTGTCAATGTGTGCAACAAGAAACCAGTGACACCAACAGACTGAATGAACTGATCAGGAAGGCTGGCTCTGTCATTGGCTGCAGACTGGAGACCTCTGAAGCAGTGGTGGACAGGAGGACACTGAACAAACTCTTATCTATCAGCTTGTTATTTTTAGCACAGCAGCCACACATATATACATACCTTCACAGAACCATCTGTCACACTGGGCAATGCGCGACGGATGTGTCGTTCTCTGTCACATGATAAAATAACCGTCTGTGAGTATACGTATGAGTATGAGTATCCAATACAATGTGTCGACAAAAATAAAATAAATAAATGAATAAATCTTCCAGTGGTTTTCAAGCATCCTGTATTCTAATGTCAGCTGATCTCCTTATTCATCAACATGAATGAATCAATCTAGTTTAGATTTATTTCTAGTTTATTTAGTTACCAGCTCCAAGGACAGAATCTTTTAAAAGTCTCTCATTACTAACGAACAGACATCACTTGATCAGGTGATCATTTCTAACAGTGGTTGAATGAATGAGTTAAACTCCTCTTCCACAGATCAGCCCTCTGAGATCACTGTAGATATTTACTGATGTGAAACTAATTGTTGGTGATGAAAGGGTTGAGGACTTCTTTGCTGCCTTCAGAGCTGACTGGATTTTCCACCTTACAGATAAATGAAGGATCCTTCACCTCCTAGAAATCCAGAGGAAAAAAGCTCATGAACCAAAATGCTACTTTTGTCTTTTTACTTCCAGATTATAGAAGATGATGTTTGGTGTAAAGTCCCAGAGCGATGCTTGAATATGTCACATTCACCTACTAACACCATCATCATGTTTGTACCTTTGTTATGTTGAGCTCCTTGGTTTGACTCTTCATCTCGTCACCTGACCACCAGGTATAGGTGACTGGTTCAGAGTCTGTAGTGATGCCTTCACAGGTGAGAACACAGTGGGTCTTTTCAGCATCACAGCTTTCTGACACAGTGGGTGTAGGAACTTCAGCTGATAGAAACAAACAAACATTTCATTAGAGTTCAGATGAATAAATTAATATATAAAACACAAACTTCAGTCATATTTCCTCCACTTACTGATAACCCCGATTTCAGTTTTGTTCAGGACTCTGTTGTTGATCTCTGCTGTGTAGCTGCCGCTGTCCTCTAGTGTCAGGTTAGAGATGGTCAGCTCTCCAGTTGTGGTATTCAGCGTACATCGATCTAAAAGGACAATAAGTCATGTTTTTAAGGTTTTTACTTGAATTTTAAGGAGTTATTTACGTTTGAAAGCTTTTTAAGATGTTAAAATCTAAATCACCTCAAATAGAAAACGTAAAACCCGTAAAGATCAACTTCATTTATTAATTACAACTTCTTCAGATGAAATCAGAAGCTTGACTGAAGGTGTTTGGTTTGTTTTCAAGAGTTTCATTAAAGGTGTTAAATACCTTTGAATTTCAGGTAGAAGTAAATCTCGTCTCCAATCCACACCACAGCAAATTTTGCATTATATTTCCATATTATGCTGGTGATGGGAGCATCCACAGAGCCTGGACTAAGGATAACTGTGTCTCCTACTTTCTTGTAAATGCCTGTAAAATAAAGAACAATATCAAAACCTGTCATTCTTTAAATTATAGCACCAAACTGTATTTGTGTAGCTGTATACTCCTGTAGAGAACACAGTATCATTTGGGTCTTTTGATTAATCACAGATTCAAGACATTTAAGACAAAGATTGGGGAATTTAAAAAAAAAAAAAAAAAAAGTGATTGGATAATATTTTTTTTGTCCTGGTAGTCAGGAGGTTTGACGGGGTTGCTTTTTTGACCTTTATTGACCTTAAATTTGTTTTGCACTTATTGTTCCTACCTCATCTTCTCATTTAAATGCAGTTTCTTTAAACCAAATGATAGCTTTGTGACTCAGTAGTTTGACATTAAAGGAAGATGTGTTCTCTCATTTATTGTTGTCTTTCCAGTCTTTGGTGGAGGATGCTCAGCACCCCTAAAGCTCTGACCCTAGAACCTCTCCTGGTTGTCGCTCTGTGTATCTGATGATCATAAATGTTACTTCCTTTACGTGGTGGAATAATATTTCTCAACCTCAAACTGAGACTCTTGGTTTAAAAGTGTCATCACACCTCTATCTCGTTCTGACTTCAGAGTTGGTTTCATAACCGAGCTTCAGTTAAGTCAACTGAGTTCATGAAGTCAACATTATGCACATGTTTTGTCACATATTGAACAGGAGGTAGTACTGATCCTAGTATTTGTTTACTGTATGTGAACTCAGACCAGTCAGGAATGAAGGAATCACAGGATGTAGAGGGAGAGGCAGCTTGTTCAACTCAGTCAGAATTTCTCCGGCGTCTTTGTTGCTGTGTGAGAAGCTGTGGTTGATGGGTGTCAATGTGTGCAACAAGAAACCAGTGACACCAACAGACTGAATGAAGTGATCAGGAAGGCTGGCTCTGTCATTGGCTGCAGACTGGAGACCTCTGAAGCAGTGGTGGACAGGAGGACACTGAACAAAATCTTATCTATCAACTTATTATTTTTAGCACAGCAGCCACACATATATACATACCTTCACAGAACCATCTGTCACACTGGGCAATGTGCGACGGATGTGTCGTTCTCTGTCACATGATAAAATAACCGTCTGTGAGTATACGTATGAGTATGTGTATCCAATACAATGTGTCGACAAAAATAAAATAAATAAATGAATAAATCTTCCAGTGGTTTTCAAGCATCCTGTATTCTAATGTCAGCTGATCTCCTTATTCATCAACATGAATGAATCAATCTAGTTTAGATTTATTTCTAGTTTATTTAGTTACCAGCTCCAAGGACAGAATCTTTTAAAAGTCTCTCATTACTAACGAACAGACATCACTTGATCAGGTGATCATTTCTAACAGTGGTTGAATGAATGAGTTAAACTCCTCTTCCACAGATCAGACCTCTGAGATCACTGTGTAGATATTTACTGATGTGAAACTCACTGTTACTGGTGATGAAAGGGTTGAAGATTTCTTTGCTGCCTTCAGAGCTGACTGGATTTTCCACCGCACAGCTAATCAAACGCATATCTGATTCCTCCTAGATATCCAGAGGAAAAAAGCTCATGAACCAAAATGCTACTTTTGTCTTTATATTTCCAGATTATAGAAGATGATGTTTGGTGTAAAGTCTCAGAGCGATGCTTGAATATGTCACATTCACCTACTAACACCATCATCATGTTTGTACCTTTGTTAAGTTGAGCTCCTTCTCTTGATACCACAAGGCCCTGCCATCTAATATCCAGTAATAGGTGAGTGGTTCAGCGTCTGTAGTGTTGACTTCACAGGTGAAAACACAGTAGGTCATCTCATCGTCACAGCTTGTGGAGATAGTGGGAGTAGGAACAGCAGCTGATGGAAACAAACATTTAATTAGAGTTCAGATGAATAAATTAATATATAAAACACAAACTTCAGTCACAATGTACATACAGATAACGTTGATTTTAGTTGTTTTGATGGCGTCACCATTGATCTCTGCTGTGTAGCTGCCGCTGTCCTCTAGTGTCAGAGCTGAGATGGTCAGCTCTCCAGTTGTGGTATCCAGCGTACATCGATCTGAAAGGACAATAAGTCATGTTTTTAAGGTTTTTACTTGAATTTTAAGGAGTTATTTACATTTAAAGGCTTTTTGAGATGTTAACATCTAAATCACCTCAAATAGAAAACGTAAAACCCCGTAAAGATCAACTTCATTTATTAATTACAACTTCTTCAGATGAAATCAGAAGCTTGACTTGTTCTCAAGGGTTTCATTAAAGGTGTTAAATACCTTTGAATTTCGGGTAGAAGTCAATCTCGTCTCCATTCCACTCCACAGCGAAGTTTGAATTATGTTTCCATGTTATGCTGGTGATGGGAGCAGACACAGAGCCTGGACTAAGGACAACTCTGCGTCCTACTTTCTTGTAGATGTCTGTAAAATAAAGAACAATATCAAAACCTGTCATTCTTTAAATTATAGCACCAAACTATATTTGTGTAGCTGTATACTCCTGTAGAGCACACAGTATCATTTGGGTCTTTATAATTTGATTAATCACAGATTTAAGATGTTTGCACCACATAAGTAGAATATTAATGGAGGAGAACAGCCCTCCACTTTATTTACATTGACTTTTTGGACTTTAGTTTAATTTGTAACTCTGTGTAAACACTGCAACACTGACACCAACCATCTGAATTAGAAAAAAATACAGAAAAATCTCCATGGGATGTTAATGTGGTAAGCAAGCTTTGTTTCTTCATGTATTCCTCTATTCTGATAGTTTAGTTTTAGTTTAGTTTATTTCAAACATGTGCGGGTAACATAACAAAGTAAACTGAAAACAAACAAATCCAATAAGAATAGTCAAAACAACAATAATAATGTGAACCCAACATGTCCGAAAAGGAGTAGGATGAAGCATATGCTTATTAAATCTACCCCTTCTCCACTACTCAGTTAGCGATCTTATCTCTCCAGATATATATATTTACTAAAAAAAGAAAAGAATTAGAAAAAAACTTATGAAAACACCCGATTGCTAAAGCCCTTCTTCCTCCCTGTACCTCGTGAAAGCCATATATTTGTACCGCTTTTTAGGACATGAGCTTGAGCTCCACACACAGTCTGTTCCACAGCCTCACTCCACAAACTGAAGGACAAAAACCTTTTAATGTTGTACGTGCCCGCTGATGTTTTAAGTTGAACTCACCCCTCAGATTATAACACCCAACTCTGTGAAAAAACAATTTTTGAATATTTCCAGGAAGTAGATTGTTTCTTGCTTTGTACATGATTTGTGCTGTTTGGAAATGAACCAGGTCACTGAATTTTAATGTTTTTGATTTTAAGAATAGTGAATTTGTGTGGTCTCTATAACCGGCATTAAGAATTATTCTTATGGCTCCTCTTTTCTGCAGTATGGATAGAGATTGTATTGTACATTTATAAGTATTGCCCCAAACCTCTGCACAGTATTGTAAATATGGTAAAATCAGTGAACAGTAGAGGATGTGGAGTGATTTGTGGTCCAGAATGTGTTTTGCGACTTCCAGTTTATTTTATCATCAGTTGTTACCCCAAGAAACTTGTTTTCATGTACCCTTTCAACGTCCACCCCATCTACTTGTAACTGTACTTGTGTATTCTTATTGCAATTGCCAAATAACATGAATTTTGTTTTACTTAAGTTTAACGATAATTTGTTTCTGTCAAACCACATTTTCAGTTTGCACATTTCAGTGGTGATCCTCCCCAGTAGTTCACCTAAATCCCCCCCACAACAAAAAATACTAGTGCCATCTGTAAATAACACTAATTTTAATGTACTTTAAACTTTGCATATGTCATTTATAAATAGTTTTGGACCTAATACTGACCCCTGTGGGACGCCACAAGCAATGTCCAAGCATGATGATGAATGTTCCCCCAACTTCACAAATTGTTTTCTGTTACTTATATAACTTCTCACCCAGTGCAATACTAACCCCTGATCCCGTACAGTTCAAGTTTATTGATTAATATATTGTGATTAATTGTATCAAAAGCTTTTTTGAGATCTACGAATACTCCAACTGAATGCAGTTTTTGATCTATAGCGTTTGTGATCTCCTCAATTGATTCTGTTAATGCCAGTGATGCTGAGCTGTTTGCTCTAAATCTGTATTGACTGTCAGAAAGTAATTTATGTTTGTTTATGAATGTGTCTAATCTGTTATTGAATAGTTTTTCTAGAATTTTGGAGAATTGTGGAAGTAAAGAAACTGGCCTGTAATTTGTGAAGTGGTGTTTATCCCCGGTTTTATACAGCAGCACAAACTTTAGCTATTTTCATATTGTTAGGAAATTTTCCGGTTCGGAATGATAAGTTACAGATAAGTGATTCAGAAATCCCCTCAATGACCTTTTTTACAACTTTCATATCAATTTCATTTGAATCAGTAGATGTTTTGTATTTACATTTATTTACCGTATCTACAACCTAGCAATGAACCTGGAATTTTTCTTGCCGGGTTTGGTCAAAACCTGTCATTCTTTAAATTATAGCATCAAACTATATTTGTGTAGCTGTATACTCCTGTAGAGCACACAGTATCATTTGGGTCTTTATAGTTTGATTATTCACAGATTTAAGACATTTGCACCACATAAGTAGAATATTAATGGAGGAGAACAGCCCTCCATTTTATTTACATTGACTTTTTGGACTTTAGTTGTAACACTGTGTAAACACTGCAACACTGACACTGACCATCAGAATTAGAAAATAATACAGAAAAATCTCCTTGGGAGGTTAATGTGGTAAACAAGCGTTGTTTCTTCATATATTTTTCTGATAGAAAAACAAGCATGAGTGTCTAAGTCTCAAACACTAAACATTAATATACAGTTTTATTTATTGTGTATATCTCAACAAAACTTCAACTTACCAGAGCTGGCCTGGACAGTTTCCAGAGTTAGAAGTGTGATCAACACGGTGGTTAAAGCTGACTTCATCGTCCTCTAAATTCATTTAAATCAGACAGAAAACACAAATAATAACTAAATATCTACGCAATTTATATTTCCACTTCCTCATAAACGTTTATTTCTGCCTTTATGCGATGTTGACACATCCTTAATCAGTTTATTTATTATGGTTAACTTACCTGAAGCGGTTGGAACCGATGAAGTTTAGAAACGTTTTTTATATTAATTAATTTTCCGATGAACAAAGTCTTCCTTTCTAATCTCAGATGTTCGAGACGCACCGGTGTGAGAGTGGGCGTGTCTAACAGCCAGACGTCATTACGTATACCCCGGGTCTACGACGTCAGGGTCTGAACCACAGAAAAACATCAATACTAAAGGTAACAATAAGAAATCAGTGATTAAGTGATGAAGTTTTCCGTTAGTTCATCTCCTCATGTTGAACATCCACTGCCGTCATAAATGTTACCTCCTTTACGTGGTGGAATAATATTTCCCAACCTCAAACTGAGACTGTTGATTTAAAAGTGTCAACACTCCTCGATCTCGTTCTGACTTCAGAGCCCAACAACTGGACTCAACTGAGTTCATGAAGTCAACATTATGCACATATTTTGTCACATATTGAACAGGAGGTAGTACTGATCCTAGTATTTGTACACTGTATGTGAACCCAGCTGTGGTTGATGGGTGTCAATGTGTGCAGCAAGAAACTTGTGACACCAACAGACTGAATGAACTGATCAGGAAGGCTGGCTCTGTCATTGGCTGCAGACTGGAGACCTCTGAAGCAGTGGTGGACAGGAGGACACTGAACAAAGCACAGCAGCCACATGTTTTTAAACTTTATTCCATCTTCACATGTTAAACCCATTTCAACTGAAGAACTAATAAAATGACATGTTTTGAAAGATAAAAAAACGTATTTGTGATGCAAACGCACTATAAAAACAAGTTGCTAGCCTAAGAATGCTAGTGATTAGCTGTAATATGTACATTATATTAGTGAGACACAGGTCCCCTCTGTTTTCACAGCAGGTTTCACAGGACAAAAACAGTGTAATAGAAATGTCTGATGTGTAATACAAACAGTCTATGAGACAAAGCAGTAAAATCTGGTTGAGAGATGATAAATAAGACAAACACTGACTGAACAGATGTTCATCCTTCAGAGTATCTTCACCTGAGGTACAGGAGGAAGCTCTTCTCTAAAATCATCTCTGGTCGGCAGCAGTAATCAGCTCTCTGCTTTAAACTAGTGACAGTGATGATAAATGTATTTGGATCCATTCAAAGCACCATTTGGAATCTGAGGACATCTTGACTTTAAAGATGATCCCTGAGATAACGTCATTTAATATCATGTGAAAAAAATAAACAAGCTAAAAGTAAAGGGTCACTCACTCACTGGTTCATTCCTTCATGAGTGCCTCTACATAAACACTGCAGTGGTTTTTAGATATGCTTTGACCAGACCTTTCATCCTGAACACATTTTCCTCTGCTGGCTGAGACACTTGATCCCAAACAATAAAATATAAAACACATGAGGCAGCTTACCAGCATCAGACTTGGCTTTGGTAAAAGCATTGTTCCTCCTTAATGGAACAGACCAGCATAGAAACACTGACAAACAGGTAAATGACATTATCTTTTCTTATTTTAAGGTAAAGACGGTTCACATTTGCTCCTCTGCTTCTGCTGCCATGTCTGTTGTTTATTCATCGCTCTGCGTCCCTGCAGTCAAATGACACAACGTGTGAAACTGGCTGCTCACGGACATGTAGTCAAGTTGGTATCACACAAATCACACAGATTAGAAGATGAGAAGTCAAATGAACAGTGTGTGAACCATGGGCGTCACACCTTTTTCAACAAGGTGATTTCAGCTGAGTTGAAGTGGGGAAGAGAGTCAGAGAGTAACAGAGAACACAGGTCAAACAGCTTATTTTATATGGCCTGATGACCTCAGAGGTCACATGCCACTGTCAGCCAGTGAACTGCTTGGTCAGTTTTCACACCTGGAGGATTGTGGGACTTAGAGTTCTGGTGCTTCCCTTTGTTTCCAAGACATGTGGTTAACTTGGTTATGCATGGTGAGCTTCCATAGCTCACCACCAGGTTCAGGTCCCAACAAAGACATTAAGACAAATTTGGGGAAACAAATCTCAAGGACAAGCGGTTACAGAAAATGATTGTTCTAGTGGCGTCCTCTGGTGGACAGATGAGGAATTCATGACCCAGCAGCTGCTGCACCATTTAAAAAACTAACACGTGTAAATACACAAATACAACTTTACACAATCATCGTTGGTCCAACAGCAGTACTGATCCTCCGTACCTCTGCTTGTTCTCTACACTGAGCTGTAACAGTGGTCTTCCAGTGCATCAACAGAGGACATTGTGCATCATTAATGATCTGAAATACTCACTATGAAACCATTCATAGAGTTCCTTTGAGTTTAAAATAGATCCCTTAATATCATATGGCACAGACATGAGCTGCAGGAATCAGAAATGTAAAGTCGAATTAAATAAAATAAAATAAACCTTATATTTCCTCTGATAGAGTCGATGCTTCAAGTCTTTCAGGAGAAGGTAACAAATTGTCTTATCTGCTTGTTAAATGGTAAATGTCCTTGCTTTGATATAGCGCTTTTCTACCTATTGGTACTCAAAGCGCTTTACAGTCACAGACACATCTACCCATTTGCTCACACAAGCACTCACATTCACACACCAGTGCAAATTTGCAAATTCCCTCTTCAAAATACTTCAGCATTAGTTCTCATTTGCTTGCGTCTCCTCCACCTTTGGATTCAGGCTTCACTATTTGGCGTCATTGGTGTCTTCTCTGTTAAAAGAAACAATAGTTGTTACCACAATTAAACACCAAGCCACAGTTCATGGAGGAGCATCTAAGCTTTAACTTTTAAATAGTTATAAAAAACGTTCTATTCAGTAAAATAACTCACCAAGATCAGGAGGAGATTTGACAACTTATGACTTCTCTGATGAATTCTCTGATAAAATTATAAAAGACTTGTCAAGTGTTTTGTTTAAGTTTTTTGAAACTGTTTCTCCTTGGAGTCATTTTTATGATCAAGTTTAACTCACCAGGTCCATCATTGTTTTTTGTGGACTCATCAGTGTTCTGGTCTTGGAGAGGTGTTACGTTGTCTGAAAAATGTAAAACTGTCTTGTTATAATGTCTTCACTGATGGTGCAGTCCATCATCTGCTATTGGCTCTAACATCTTGAAACTCTTTAGATAGATCCGGCTCATATATTCAGACTTCCTGTTTTGCTTAAAAATACCAAAAGCAGCTTTAAAATGGTCATGAAAAAAAAAAAAAAAAAAAAACTGATCAGTGGTACCTGAGGAAGAAGAAGATCTTTGTGGCTCAGCAGGAGGTCTTTGGTTTGCTGGTGTCTCTGGTGTAGTCTCTGTTAAAATGACAAAGAAGTTGATGAAACTGTTTCTCCTTGGAGTCATTTTTAGGGTCAAGTTTAACTCACCAGGTTCATTGTTGGCCTCTAGGGACACCTCTTTGGCAGATTGTTCTTCTCCTTCTGAAAAATGTCAGATTGTGATCAAAAACAGATTATTCAGCTGTGGGAAATACCTACACATCAAGTCTTGTCAATGGTTGCAGCTTTTAAATAGTCATGAAAAATCATCCTACTCATCCCAATAACTCACCAGACTGATCACTGGTACCTGGGGAAGAAGGAGTTGGTGACTCAGCAGGAGCTTCTTGGTTCTCAGGTGTCTCTGATGTAGTCACTGTTAAAATGACAAAGAAATTGTCAAGTGTTTTGTTCATGTGTTTTGAAATAGTTTCTCCTTGGAGTCATTTTTATGATCAAGTTTAACTCACCAGGTCCATCATTGTTTTTTGTGGACTCATCAGTCTTCTGGTCTTGGGGAGATGTTACTTGGACGTCTGAAAAATGTCAGACTGTCTTGTTATAATGTCTTCACTGATGGTGCAGTCCATCATCTGCTATTGACTCTAGCATCTTGAAACTCTTTAGATAGATCCAGCTCATATATTCAGACTTCCTGTTTTGCTTAAAAATGGAAACACCCACAGATCAAGCTGTTGTCAATGGTTGCAGCTTTTAATTAGTCATGAAAAAACATCCTATTCACCCCAATAACTCACTAGATTGATCACTGGTACCTGAGGAAGGACCAGATGGTGGTGGCTCAGCAGCAGCTTCTGTGTCTTCTGGTTTCTCTAATGTAGTCACTGATAAAATGACAAAGAAATTGTCAAGTGTTTTGTTCATGTTTTTTGAAATAGTTTCTCCTTGGAGTCATTTTTATGATCAAGTTTAACTCACCAGTTCCATTAATGGTTCCTGTGGACACGTCCATTGTCTGGTCTTGAGGAGATGTTACTTGGACGTCTGAAAAATGTCAAACTGTCTTGTTATAATGTCGTCTCTGATGGTGCAGTCCATCATCTGCTATTGACTCTAACATCTTGAAACTCTTTGGTCTTCTGGTATCTTTGATGAATTAACTGATAAAAACAAGATAGTTTTTACTATCTGGGATCTCAAATGGGTGCAGCTTCAATTCTCAGTCAAATACTGGAGATAAATTTGATGTAGCTCTCTGCAACACGTTTGTTTTGCTGAGGAAGAAGTGTCCATGTAGCTCAACATGATCACATATGTGTTGTCAAGTTTACTCACCTGTTTCATTGATGGTTTCTAGATTGGATGATCCTTGGACTACATCCATGTTACCATTAAGCAACCGTTTCTTCTCTGTCAAATCATAAAAGAACTGTCATGACCAGCACATCTTTTAGTTACATACAGTAGCTTCAGCATTCACAGTTTTATCTCCTAATGAATGTAAAAACATTTAGCTTCTTTATAGACAGCCTCTTGTCTGGACTGATTTCTAAACTGATGAAAGAGTCAAAAGAATCATCAGGACAACAATGCATCTGTCAAACTGTGCAGGTTCACATAATTAAATCACATTTTACTCACCAGATACAGGTTTAGGAGAGGGCTGTGATGAGTCTGCTGTCAGAAAATAAAAGAACCGTCACGACGAGTGCACATCTTCAAAACATATTTACAAGGTAAGTCTTCAAATTCTTCTGACATAAAATCTACAAACTGCAGCTTTAGACTTTTCTCTGCACTGCAGATTGCTCTGAAAGGTGTCGTGATGAAAATAATTTATATAGAGCATTACTTAGACACAAATGATAGAAACACTGTTAGAATCAATCCAAGGACTCAACATATACCTGGTGGACATAACAAACATCACTACCTGTGTGACAGCATGGTCATGATCAGTACACCTGTCACTAATTTCTAACATTTTATAGAACAAACTTAAACATAACAAACAATAAAAGCAATAACTGTGAAGGCATACCACATCTGGAGAAGTGAACAATGGAAATAAATATGTTTATAATGATAATACACAAATCAATGTTAATTTGGTAGAATAATTATAATCTGCTGTGAATTCTTACCTGTTCTGCGTTTGTAAATGAAGAAACCAACGACACCAACGACAACTACAACACCAACAATGGAACCAACGACCAGCAGTATCAATAACCAGTACAGACCGTTATTGTTATTCCCTACAAAAAAATAAATAAATAAAACCTGTAAATGGTTTGTAAGCACGCTGTATTCTAATGTTAGCTGAGACACTTCTGAGAATATGATGTAGATAAATGTAGATGAGAAACTCACCATTGGTGGAGGAGGTGATGAAAGGGTTGAGGACTTCTTTGCTGCTTTCAGAGCTGACTGGGTTTTCCATCATACAGATAAATGAAGGATCCTTCTCCTCCTAGAAAACCAGAGAAAAACAACATGAACCAAAATCGTACTTTTGTCTTTGCTTTCAAGTGACACATGATCTTAATCCAAATCTTATCACTTGATCTGTCTGTTACTGATCACATTCACCTTTGTTATGTTGAGCTCCTTGGTTTTACTCTTCATCTTGTTACCTGACAACCAGGTATAGACGACTGGTCCAGCGTCTGTAGTGATGCCTTCACAGGCGAGAACACAGTGGGTCTTTTCAGCATCACAGCTTTCTGACACAGTGGGTGTAGGAACTTCAGCTGATGGAAACAAACAAACGTTTCATTAGAGTTCAGATGAATAAATTATCAGATATTCCAGACTAGCTTCAGTCATATTTCCTCCACTTACAGATAACCAGGATCTTAGTTATGTTCATGACTCTGTCGTTGATCTCTGGTGTGTAGCTGCCACTGTCCTCTAGTGTCAGGCCTGAGATGATCAGCTCTCCAGTTGTTGTTTTCAGCGTACATCGATCTAAAAGGACAATAAGTCATGTTTTTAAGGTTTTTATTTTAAGGATAAATTTGTAATAAATTGGACTGACTGCTCAGTTCAAGTTCTCTGTGATTATTTGAGTATTATAACATTTTATTAAGATGCAGAAATTCCTTAATTTAAAGTATACTTCAGGGTTTCAATTCTATGCGTTTAGTCGATTATAATTATAATCTATCAAGTCCATGTGGGCATCCATTAATAATCTTTATAACTGAAATCCATCCACATGTCTGTATTTTTCAATAAGACTTCAATATATTCAGGTAGTTGTGTTTTGTTATCTAAAAAAAAAAAAGCACTTAGCAAACCCTTATCCATGAATAAATCTTAAATGGCTGTACCTGTAAAGTATTCAATGGTGTCTCCAAACCACTCCACGACGATGTTCGATCCATGTTTCCACACTATGACGTTGATGATATCAGTCACAGAGCCTGGACTAAGGACAACTTCATTACCTACTTTCTTGTAGATGTCTGCAAAAGAAAATACAATTTGAACACACTTATTTTTTTAAAATAGCCATGGTTACAGATAAAACACAGTTCAGCCATAAAACATTACAACCAACTGTAAATGGATTGAACTGAGATCTGGAGAGTTTGGAGGCCAAGTCAACACCTTGAACTTGAACTCAAATCATTCCTGAACCAATGTTGCTTTGTGGCAGGAAGCATCACCTGACTGAAAGAAACCATCAGGGAATAAAAGAATGAAAGTGTGGACGAGGTGTGCAGCAGTGCTTAGGTTGGTGGTATGTGCCACATCTAAATCAATGTTAGGACCAACGTTGTTGCAGTAAAACTTGACACCTTTTCATCAGAACCAGCATTACTTTCTTCAGCAGTTTGAGCTACGATCAAGCGTTGGTTGGATCAGAGCACCCTAGACAGTCTTTGCTCCCCACATGTATCAGTGATCCTTGGCCGCCCACAACCATCTTCTCCTTCTTTGGTCCACTTCTGTAGACCAGGAATACTCCAAGAACTGCAGTTTTGGGAATGTTCTGACCGAGTTGTCTAGACATCACAACTTTATCCTTGTCTTTTTCCTGCTTCTAACATCAACTCTGAGGACAAAATGTCCCCCAATATATTCCACCCACTGACAGGAGCCATGACAACCAGAGAATCAGCATTATTCACTTCACCTGTTAGTGGTTATAATGTTATGGCCGACTGGTGTAGACATTTGCTGATATGACAACTCACCTGTGTTGGAGATGAGGACCGGGTTGACGACTTGTTTGCTGCTTTTAGAGCTGACTGGGTTTAACATCTTACACCAGAAGAAAGACGACTTCTCCTCCTAGAAATCCAGTAAAAACTACATTAGATTGAAGCTCATGAAACAAACAAACATATTACAGCTTCTTGAGAGAAGTTTTGCAGAGAAAGTTATTTTTTAAAAACAATTACATTAGTAATGTGACTCAAACCTAATGATGAAGACTTCCCTCCAAATGTAGAATTTTTTTTCCAGGAAATCATAAAAATTGTAAAGTACTGAGTGTTTCTATCCACCACCATCAATACTGGTACATGTACTTTGTACTGCTCCCAGTAGATATATGTATAACTGCTATTGAATTTAAGAAGCTAGTTTGTTTACTTTACCTTTTTTGTTGTTTTTCATTTTAAAAAAAAATGACCCAGGAAACTTCACACAAGAAATCCAATGTACCTGCACAAACAGCCATTAAGTCTAATCTAATCTAATCTAATCCTGTGTGCACTGCATATGCTGCTGAAACACTGGAAATGTCCCCACTGTGGGATAAATTAAAGGATTATCTCACCTCATCTTGTGTTATATTTAAAACCCTGTGTGCATTTACATACAATTTGACCAAATATATATATCAGATGCAATCAGTGGAAATAACACATGAACTTGTGAAATACTTTGTAATCTACACTGCAACAACATCTGTCTGTTACTGATCACATTCACCTTTGTTATGTTGAGCTCCTTGGTTTCACTCTTCATCTCGCCACCTGACCACCAGGTATAGTTGACTGGTCCAGAGTCTGTAGTGATGCCTTCACAGGTGAGAACACAGTGGGTCTTTTCATCATCACAGCTTTCTGACACAGTGGGTGTAGGAACTTCAGCTGATGGAAACAAACAAACATTTCATTAGAGTTCAGATGAATAAATTAATATATAAAACACAAACTTCAGTCATATTTCCTCCACTTACAGATAACCAGGATTTCAGTTGGGTTCAGGACTCTGTTGTTGATCTCTGGTGTGTAGCTGCCGCTGTCCTCTAGTGTCAGGCCTGAGATGGTCAGTTCTCCAGTTTTGGTGTTCAGTTTAAAGCGACCTAAAATTATATCAACAGTTATCTACCAAAGAAGACTGAAGGTGTTCTGTGTGTTTTCAGGGATTTAATTAAAGGTGTTTGTAGTGTGACTATCAGGACTAAGTTAGACACTGAGAGGAGAAAGTCTCTATTTAACACATTTGAGAACACATACTTTTTGTTATATCATTACACGGATGGATTTGAATGACTAAGCTATGATAAACAATAGCTTAAGCGGTCAACAGAAAAATCAGCACCCTACCTCACCCTCTCTCTGTATCAAACAAACAGATCCACAGGCAGATGCAGGTGATATTCATTGAGCAACCATTCATCCAGTCACACCCACTACCCCTGGTAACCAGTGAGAAACACCTTTACGGCGTTAAATACCTTTGTAGTTCGGGTAGAAGTCAATCTTGTCTCCATACCACTCCTCAGCGAGGTTTGAATTATGTTTCCATGTTATGCTGGTGATGGGAGCATCCACAGAGTCTGGACTAAGGACAACTGTGTCTCCTACTTTCTTGTAGATGTCTGTAAAATAAAGAACAATATCAAAACCTGTCATTCTTTAAATGATAACACCAAACTATATTTGTGTAGCTGTATACTCCTGTAGAGCACACAGTATAGTTTGGGTCTTTATAGTTTGATAAACAGAATATTAATAGAGGAGAACAGCCCTCCATTTTATTTGCATTGACTTTTTGGACTCAATTTTAATTTGTAGTGAGATAATCTCTAATTTCATCTTTTATTTCACCACAAAAACACTGCAACACTGACACCGACCATCTGAATTGATTGTTTAGTGCAGAAAATGTAAAAAAATAATAAAAAAAAATACGAATAAATTTACTTGGGAGTTTAATGTGGTAAATGTAGCCTTTGACATTTCCGCAGCAGTCTATTGTCCACACAGTCACCACGGTTGCTAACTAGCAGCAGCTAATGGCTAATAATCACGGGAGAAAATAACTGACACTCCATCGTCTTTTTGGCCTGGAACTCATCACACACTCACGCTGGCCATTTATTTTGCACATGCCCATTATATACATCTCGGTGCACGCAGGCACTCACGTTCAGCATGACATCACTGCGTGGGCTATTTAACATGACTTTGCCACTATTTATCAAATATGCTTAACATTAAAGAAACGTTGTTTCTTCATATATTTCTCTATTCTGATAGAGAAATATATGAAGAAACGTTGTTTCTTCATATATTTTTCTGATAGAGAAACAAGCATGAGTGTCTAAGTCTCAAACACTAAACATTAATATACAGTTTTATATTTGCTGTGTATATCTCAACAAAACTTCAACTTACCAGAGCTGGCCTGGACAGTTTCCAGAGTTAGAAGCGTGATCAACACGGTGGTTAAAGCTGACTTCATCGTCCTCTAAATTAATTTAAGTCAGACAGAAAACACAAATGATACTGCTAACAATGTCAGAAACTATCCCAGGAAACAGAAGCTGTGAATAAAATAAATTAAGCAGTATTTAAACGACAACCAGGAACAACAGCGTTCTCGAGCCGTGCCCTTGTGAAACTGAAAGTAGCCTAATAGAATTGCGCAGTTAAATTTCTCCACTTCCTCAACCGTAAAAAGGCTAAATTTAATCAAAATATTAATTAATCGGTTTATTTATAATGGATGACTTACCTGAAATCACAAAATGGAGCGCTAGAAACCGATGAAGTTTAGAAACGTTTGTTTTTATCCATGAAGAGCTGCCTCTTCCTTGTCGGAGGAATCTTTTCCTCTCCTTCAGCCCAGGTTCTTTCTACCTATTGGAAAGGTGAACTGACAGTTTATTTAGCAGCAGAGAATATGTACAGAGTCAGCGCTGAGACTTCAGCTTAACCCCCTTATGGGTGGAAAAGGAGCCCCCAACTATGTGTGCACAGAAGTTTTATTCCATCTGGGCTCCACCCGAGGACATTAGGAGGAGCGCAGCCTTTAGTGTATCAGTAGTTTTTCATGTGTAGCCGAGGCCGGCTCTAACTGGTTTCTACAAGGTGAAGAACACTTCTTTCTGTTTTTGCCTTCACATAACTGTTTAATATCCAACAAATCCCCCTTAAAAGGTCCTGTCATATAAAATCATAGAAATCTCTTATAAAACGGGTGTATGGATGCAACATGAACTATATGTGTAACCTGGACCTCCTTCCAGCAGTCACGTGAACGTGCTCCCCCAGACACGTTGCCATCTCTCCGGTAGGCTCAGGTTGTGTATGTAACAGTCTGGAAAATCAACTAACATTGTCTATGTGTATATAAAAAAAAAAAAAATATATATATATATATATATATATAACTCAAAGCTTAAGCAGAAAAGCAAGCAGCAGAGCAAAACACTATTCTAACAAGGTGAGATCAGTTATTGTAGACCCTAACTCAGACTATATCCTCCAGATCAGGCTCATCATGGTCAGTTCCTTCATCTGGATAATGGAACGGCCTCTCCTGGTTCTCGGGTACTCGCTCGGATCAAGCAGGGCTACATTCTCAGTGAGGTTCATCTGATAGGCTGGAGGCGCTCCTTTTAACTCCATATTCCCAGCGCCTTGTCCATACATCACACCATGAGAACTCTAATGCAGGGAATGCAACAACAAGCACACAGAGCAAACACTACAAAGGCAACAGCTAATGACGTGGCTACACGAGCTGCTAAGTTTCCCCATTCACCAAAGAATTGATCAAGCAGGCCAGATAGGGGATCAGAGACCCTGGAATGTTCTTTGAGCTCATTTGAGAGGGCTCTGAGGCCTCTCAGGGTTTTAGTCAGAGATCCGTCAGGGGCCACAGGTGTTATTGGGGATAAACGTACAGCACATTTCTCCAAACATGCTACAGACACCTCCTCTGTCAGCCAGTATCATATCTAATGCAAGTCTATTCTGATATGTTGTCAGTGAGGTGGCAGATAGTTGACCATGTACAGCCTCAAACCCATCTCTAGTGCAGTTTGCCAACCTCTGAATATTATAGTGTAAGTAGTTTATCCTGTCTACATTTTTGTTAGGGGTAATCCAAATGAATATGGATTCCCATCCAGCCGCAATCTGATTCGTTAATTTATACTCATCCGGTACTCCTCGGTGTATTCCGATGGCGTCTATCCAGACGGGGCTGCCCTCATCGAAGTCAGCATATCTCTTCTTTCGGGACACAGTGTTTTTTGTTTTGGCTCAGATCATCTGGAATTGCCTCTTCCTTCACGGGGATAATCTGTATGGGAGATAACAGGGAAACAAGAGCACACCTGCCCCCCCAAGTTCTCGGGCAGGTGATCATGCAACACCTTTCCTCCACAATACCACCATACATCAGCTCGAGCCACAGAGAGCTGGTTCCCTAAGTCACTTCCAGTAACACCTCTTTATTTAACTGGCCTAGATCATCCGTCTTACTACCATTGCCCTCACTGCTAATGCAAGACACATTGGAAAATAGGTTTGGTGTAAACATTGGGGATACGGCTCCTTTTGGTACGACAGGTTATATCTTATCCCATCCTGAGCATACTTGGGTTATCTTTAGACATTACCTCTCTCTCGTCGTGTTCGAATTTTGGGTCCCCCTGTTGGTGTAGTCTTTCTAGGTGGAATGTTTATATTTGGAAACACATCACTTGACTGAGTTTGTAATTTATCTATCACATCCTGCCATAAAAGACAACTATCAAACCTACCACTGCCAAACAGGCCAGTGTAGACCACGACCCAAAGGTCAACATTTGATTCTTCCTCTGTTTCTTCACCTATATCTCTTAGGTGCTTTCTGATTTCTCTAAGGTTTCTTTCTGTGGATGGCTCTCCTCTTCTACAGTGTGTTTTGTGCCAGTATCTACTCACTTTAGTCTGCTCCTCATCCAGCCAGACTCTCACACCGTACGTGGTCGATGACACTACTTTGAACGGGCCGATCCACCTTGGCTCATCCCACAGAGGCAAAACATCACAGCGTCCTGCAACTGTTTCACATAATTGGCTGTTTCTTTCTCCTGACTGGCAAGGTCAGGGGTTTCTCCGCTGTGCAGGTTGTTGGTTAATGGACAGGGCATTTTTCTTCCTGTTAACAGCTCATGTGGTGAGAGTCCTATGGCATCGCTTGGGCTGGATCTCAGTGAGAACAGGACCAAAGGCAGAGCCTCTGTCCATTTCATTTTTGTTTCATTACATATTTTAGCCAGTTGTTTAATTGACTGATTAGCTCTCTCTACCAGCCCCTATGATGCTAGGTGGTCCTTTACGTGGTGGAATAATATTTCCCAACCTCAAACTGAGACTGCTGATTTAAAAGTGTCATCACTCCTCTATCTCATTCTGACTTCAGAGCTCCCGTTTAGCCTCGTTAACAAAACCGAGTTCAGCTGAGTTCATGAAGTCAACATTATGCACATATTATGTCACATATTGAACAGGAGGTAGTACTGATCCTAGTATTTGTTTACTATATGTGAACCCAGACCAGTCAGGAATGAAGGAATCACAGGATGTAGAGGGAGAGGCAGCTTGTTCAGCTCAGTGAGAATCAGTTTCTCTGATTTCTCTGGCACCTTCAGCACCACCTGGCCTTTGTTACTGTGTGAGAAGCTGTGGTTGATGGGCGTCAATGTGTGCGGCAAGATGCAAGAAACCAGTGACACCAACAGACTGAAAGAACTGATCAGGAAGGCTGGCTCTGTCATTGGCTGCAGACTGGAGACCTCTGAAGCAGTGGTGGACAGGAGGACACTGAACAAAGCACAGCAGCCACATGTTTTTAAACTTTATTCCATCTTCACATGTTAAACCCATTTCAACTGAAGAACTAATAAAATAATGTGTTTTGAAAGATAAAAAACGTATTTGTGATGCAAGCGCACTATGAAAACAAGTTGCTAGCCAAGGAATGCTAGTGATTAGCTGTAATATGTACATTATATTAGTGAGACACAGGTCCCCTCTGCTTTCACAGCAGGTCTCACAGGACAAAAACAGTGTAATAGAAATGTTTGATGTGTAATACAAACAGTCTATGAGACAAAACAGTAAAATATGGTTGAGAGATGATAAATAAGACAAACACTGACTGAACAGATGTTCATCCTTCAGCGTTGCTTCACCTGAGGTACAAGAGGAAGCTCTTCTCTAAAATCATCTCTGGTCAGCAGCAGTAATCAGCTCTCTGCTTTAAACTAGTGACAGTGATGATAAATGTATTTGGATCCATTCAACGCACCATTTGGAATCTGAGGACATCTTCACTATAAAGATGATCCCTTAGATAATGTCATTTAATATCAGGTGAAAAAACTAAACAAGCGACGAATAAAGGGTCACTCCCTGACTGGTTCATTCCTTCATGAGTGCCTCTACATAAACACTGCAGTGGTTTTTAGATATGCTTTGACCAGACCTTCCATCCTGAACACATTTTCCTCTGCTGGCTGAGACACTTGATCCCAAACAATAAAATATAAAAGAACAACAGGCAAACCCTAAATCACCTCAACGGTCAATGACAGAAAATATTCGGTTAACGTGACCCCTGGTCCCGACACAGGAGAACCATTTCATCAGGAAACGATTCAACTGTCCACCTGAAGGACACTCCTTTGAAGACAACAACGTCAAAATTTTAGCCAGAGAAGACAGATGGTTTGAAAAAGGAGTAAAGGAGGACGTCTATGTCAGATTGGAGGAACCTTCTGTACATGAAGGAGGTGGACTGAGATATAATCTGTCCCCAATAAGTTTCACCCCTGTTTACACCTTAAGGGTTGCCTTTCTTAAACGCTTTTTGGATAGATGGTTTAACTAACCTGTGCTTGCCTTCAGTTCACACACTGTTCATTTGACTTCTCATCTTCTAATGTGTGTGATTTGTGTGATACCAACTTGACTACATGTCTGTGAGCAGCCAGTTTCACACGTTGTGTCATTTGACTGCAGGGACGTCGAGCGGTGAAGAAACAACAGATATGGCAGCAGAAGCAGAGGAGCAGACGTGAACCGTCTTTACCTTAAAAAAAGAAAAGATAATGCCATTTACCTGTTTGTCAGTGTTTCTATGCTGGTCTGTTCCTTTAAGGAGGAAAAGTACTTTTACCAAAGCCAAGTCTGATGCTGGTAAGCTGCCTGTTGTTCTTTTATATTTTATTGTTTGGGATCAAGTGTCTCAGCCAGCAGAGGAAAATGTGTTCAGGATGGAAGGTCTGGTCAAAGCATATCTAAAAACCACTGCAGTGTTTATGTAGAGGCACTCATGAAGGAATGAACCAGTCAGGGAGTGACCCTTTATTCGTCGCTTGTTTAGTTTTTTCACCTGATATTAAATGACATTATCTAAGGGATCATCTTTATAGTGAAGATGTCCTCAGATTCCAAATGGTGCGTTGAATGGATCCAAATACATTTATCATCACTGTCACTAGTTTAAAGCAGAGAGCTGATTACTGCTGCTGACCAGAGATGATTTTAGAGAAGAGCTTCCTCTTGTACCTCAGGTGAAGCAACGCTGAAGGATGAACATCTGTTCAGTCAGTGTTTGTCTTATTTATCATCTCTCAACCATATTTTACTGTTTTGTCTCATAGACTGTTTGTATTACACATCAAACATTTCTATTACACTGTTTTTGTCCTGTGAGACCTGCTGTGAAAGCAGAGGGGACCTGTGTCTCACTAATATAATGTACATATTACAGCTAATCACTAGCATTCCTTGGCTAGCAACTTGTTTTCATAGTGCGCTTGCATCACAAATACGTTTTTTAT
The DNA here is from genome assembly GCF_963514085.1 of Chelon labrosus. NCBI lineage: Eukaryota > Metazoa > Chordata > Actinopteri > Mugiliformes > Mugilidae > Chelon > Chelon labrosus. Next base: position 11,802,012 of record NC_140357.1, on the reverse strand, counting down.
CTTTCAAAACACATTATTTTATTAGTTCTTCAGTTGAAATGGGTTTAACATGTGAAGATGGAATAAAGTTTAAAAACATGTGGCTGCTGTGCTTTGTTCAGTGTCCTCCTGTCCACCACTGCTTCAGAGGTCTCCAGTCTGCAGCCAATGACAGAGCCAGCCTTCCTGATCAGTTCTTTCAGTCTGTTGGTGTCACTGGTTTCTTGCATCTTGCCGCACACATTGACGCCCATCAACCACAGCTTCTCACACAGTAACAAAGGCCAGGTGGTGCTGAAGGTGCCAGAGAAATCAAAGAAACTGATTGTTTAATTGACTGATTAGCTCTCTCTACCAGCCCCTATGACCCAAAGGGTTGGGGACTCTAACATGTTCAAGAAGAACTGAGGCTGAACATGATCAAACTCTACTTACTTGCAGTTCACACTCTAGCAACTTTGTTGTCCTCGGCGGTTTTCTGGTCCTGATTGGACGATTCTTAGACAAATAAAAGAGTAAAAAAAATATAATCAGGATCACAATGTTTCCGTTCCTCTGCTGTCACTGTTTTTATCGTTATCATTTTACTCACCAGCTGCATGTTTGTTTTCAAGTAGTGTTTTTTTTGGCATATCTGTCAAAGGAGACATTGATCACACAGAGTAGAGTCTAGTTCTGTTGATAAAACACTATGAGCACCTTTACAGTCTGACTTTACTCCTGGTTCTTTATAAAGGTTGATAATCTGTAGCACATATAAAAAGAACAATGGACCCAGAACAGAGCCCTGTGGGACACCACCTCATAGAAACACTGTGCCAGACAGAAACAATCCAAGGAAGACACAGAAATACTCACTCTGACTATAAGAAGAGATGTTTCTGCTCAGTGATATTTAAGAACACAGATAAAAAGAGGACATCTGGTTACAAATCAGCTATAATATTAAATATCATTTTACTCACCAGCTCCATTCTTGACTTGATCTTTAACTGTGTGGTGCACTGTTAAATAATAAAAGACCAGAACATCTGTCACCTGGTGTAAAATCTACTTGTCAGTGTTTTTTTTGCAATTTATATGGTCGACTATGAACTGATCAATCTATAAATCACTTCACAATCTAATCCTTAGTTGCAGCCATAAAGCTCCGTTCAGTGATTTGATTAATACCAACAGCTGATTCAGAAGCTGCAGCTCCGTGTGACAAACTTTAATGAACACAGTGGATGTTCAGTCTCGATTGGATGGTTCTTGAATTGATCAAATTGTAAAAATAATCACCAGAACCACCGCAGTTTTTTTTTTTGAAAAAAAAAAAAAATTGTACTCACCAGAAGTAACAGGCAATAATAATTCTGCTGTCATAAAGTAAAATAATTATTATTTTCTTACATTTCTAGAATCAAGAAATAACTGGAATATTAACTACCTATCAAAAATAAAATTAAAAAAATAAAATATATCTATGTATATGGATTGAATTTATTAACTCTCTATGACTGGTATCCTTTCTGTACCATCTTGTTGGGAAATTTGCACAAGAATCACTTCTACACAGACAAACCACACCTAGAGATGTAAATAATGTAAATATAAATACATTTATAATAATAATAACACTAATATAATAATGGATATTTAATCTGTAGAATAAACATAACGCTTTGCAAATTCTTACCTTTTTTTCCTTTGCATTTGCGTTTGTAAAGGACGAGGTTGACAACACCAACTACTGCCACCAGAATCAAGACCACTACCGCTGAGAGTATCAAACTCTGATTGTCTACAAAAAGGAAAAGAAATAAATGAATAAATCTTCTGATGGTTTTCAAGCATCCTGTATTCTAATGTTAGCTAATCTCCTTATACATCAACATGAATGAATCAATCTAGTTTTGATTTACACTGTGTAGATATTTACTGTTGTGAGACTCACTGTAGTTGATGATGAAAGGGTTGGGGACTCTGGCGCTCCATTTGTAGCTGACTGGGTTTTGCACTATACAGCCAATCGAATTCTCAATCGTTTTCTAGAAATCCAGAGGAAAAACAACATCAGCCTGAAGCTCATGAATCAAAATTCTACTTTTGTCTTTTTACTTCCAGATTATAGAAGATGATGTTTGGTGTAAAGTCTCAAAGCGATGCTTGAATATGTCACATTCACCTACTAACACCATCATCATGTTTGTACCTTTGTTATGTTGAACTCCTTGGTTTCATTCAACAAGACCATGTCATATAATATCCAGGAATACATGACTGGTCCAGCGTCTGCAGTGTTGCCTTCACAGGTGAAAATACAGTGGGTCTTTTCAGCATCACAGCGTTTGGAGATAGTGGGAGTAGGAACTTCAGCTGATGGAAACAAACATTTAATTAGAGATCAGATGAATGAATGAATTAACATTTAAGACAAACTTCAGTCACAATGTACTTACTGATAACAGTGATTTCAGTTGGGTTCATAAATCTGTTGTTGATCTCTGGTGTGTAGCTGCCGCTGTCCTTTAGAGTCAGACCTGAGATGGTCAACTCTCCAGTTGTGGTATTTAGCGTACATCGACCTAAAAGGACAATAAGTCATGTTTTTAAGGTTTTTACTTGAATTTTAATGAGTTGTTTACATTTATAGTCTTTTTAAGATGTTAAAATCTAAATCACCTCAAATAGAAAACGTAAAACCCGTAAAGATCAACTTCATTTATTAATTAAACATCTTTTGTTTTCAAGGGTTTCACTAAAGGTGTTAAATACCTTTGAATTTCGGGTAGACGTCAGGCAGGCCTCCATACCACTCCACAGCGAGGTTTGAATTATGTTTCCATGTTATGCTGGTGATGGGAGCATCCACAGAGCCTGGACTAAGGACAACTGTGTCTCCTACTTTAATGTAGTTGTCTGTAAAATAAAGAACAATATCAAAACCTGTCATCCTTTAAATTATAGCATCAAACAAAATATTTGTGTAATTGTATACTCCAGAATATTAAACAGAATATTAATGGAGGAGAACAGCCCTCCATTTTAATTACATTGACTTTTTGGACTTTAGTTGTAACACTGTGTAAACACTGCAACACTGACACCAACCATCTGAATTAGAAAAAAAGGAGTTATTTATGTTTAAAAGCTTTTTAAGATGTTAAAATCTGAATCACCTCAAATAGTAAATGTAAAAATCCATAAAGATCAATTTAATTTATTAATTACAACGTCTTCAGATGAAATCAGAAGCTTGACTTGCTTTCAAGGGTTTCATTAAAGGTGTTAAATACCTTCGAGGTTCAGGTAGAAGTAAATCTCGTCTCCATACCACTCCACATTGAGTTCTGAATTATAGTTCCATGTTTCGCTGGTGATGGGAGCATCCTCAGAGTCTGGACTAAGGACAACTGTGTCTTCTACTTTCTTGTAGTTGTCTGTAAAATAAACAATAACCAAACAAACAATATCAAAACCTGTCATTCTTTAAATTATAATACGAAGTAGCTGTAGCTGTATACTCCTTGGTGACGCATCTTGCATTGTTATGCACTCGCGGCTGTAGGATCTTCTTTGCTTCCGTGACTTCCATTAAGTGCACTCAATCATACTCTTGTAGGCAAAAAATGGTTTTGGACATATCAATCCATTTAATTATTTGTAAAACAAAAGCATAAAGAGGTCAAACAAAATACTCAAACTCCCGGCAGCCTGCGGTCAAAAACAAAAGACTTCCTGTGCGTCACAACTGAATCAATTAGTGGGCACCTTAAATATGCTTCCACTATCTCCCACAGCGCCACTCAGGTGGATAGTGAAAATGGCTCCTCCACTCCTGTAGAGCACACAGTATCATTTGGGTCTTTATTGTTTGATAAAGAGAATATTAATGGAGGAGAACAGCCCTCCATTTTATTTATATTGATTTTTTGGACTTAATTTTAATTTGTAGTGAGATAATCTCTCATTTTCATGTTTTATTTCACCATAAAAATACCGCAACACTGACACTGACCATCTGAATTGTTGTTTAGTGAAGAAAATGTAAAAAAAAAAAAAATATATATACAGAAAAATCTACTTGGGAGGTTAATGTGGTAAACAAACGTTGTTTCTTCATATATTCCTCTATTCTGATAGAAAAACAAGCATGAGTGTCTAAGTCTCGACGACACTAAACATTAATATAGTTTTATTTGCTTCAACTTACCAGAGCTGGCCTGGACAGTTTCCAGAGTTAGAAGTGTGATCAACACGGTGGTTAAAGCTGACTTCATCGTCCTCTAAATTAGTTTAAATCAGACAGAAAACACTAATGATACTGCTAACAATGTCAGAAACTATCCCAGGAAACAGAAGCTGAGAATAAAATAAATTAAGCAGTATTTAAACGACAACCGGGAACAACAGCATTGTTGGATGGTGTAGTTGTGAAACTGAAAGTAAAATAACTTGCGCAGTTAAATTTCTCCAAAAACTTTTGGGGTTTCTATCGTATAAAGGCTAAGTTTAAGCAAAGTATTAATTGATCAGTTTATTAATTATGGTTAACTCACCTGAGATCATAAAATGAAGCGCTAGAAACCGATGAAGTTTAGAAACGTTTTTTGTATTAATTAATTTTCCGATAAACAAAGTCTTCCTTTCTAATCTCTGATGGTCGAGAGACACCAGTGGGAGAGAGTGGGCGTGTCCAACAGACAGACGTCATTACGTATACCCCGTTATACATAGTACAATGCACAGTGAAATGTATTGTTGTACCTACAGCCAGTAGTAAAAAAAATATAAGTACTACAGTAAACAGTAGTTTGCACGGTAAGCAATATAAGTGTAATGTACACTGATAGAGAAATAAAAAAAAATAAAAAATAAAAATATAGACTGGTAAACTTAGAGGGGGGGTAGTTGTATATGGACATAAATTTACAGTATTTAGCAGCTACATGAATAAAGTGCAGTGATATTTAAGTCCAGTTAAGGCTCAGAGTTGAGCAGGCGGATGGCATGAGGATAAAAACTCTTCTTCAGCCTCTCAGTCTTTGTCCTCAGGCATCGGAAAACGCCGATGGCAGTAGAGAGAAGAGAGACGTCAGGGTCTGAACCACAGAAAACATCAATACTAAAGGTAACAATAAGAAATCAGTGATTAAGTGGTAAAGTTTTCACTGTTAGTTCATCTTCTCATGTTGAACATCCACTGCAATCATAAATGTTACCTCCTTTACGTGGTGGAATAATATTTCCCAACCTCAAACTGAGACTCTTGATTTAAAAGCATCATCACTCCTCTATCTCGTTGTGACTAAAGAGCTCAACAACTGGACTCAACTGAGTTCATGAAGTCAACATTATGCACATATTTTGTCACATATTGAACAGGAGGTTGTATTGTTCCTACTGTAAATAATAAAAATAAGTATTTGTACACTGTACATGAACCCAGACCAGTCAGGAATGAAGGAATCACAGGATGTAGAGGTAGAGGCAGCTTGTTGAACTCAGTGAGAATCACTTTCTTTAATTTCTCCAGCGTCTTCAGCACCATCTGGCCTTTGTTACTGTGTGAGAAGCTGTGGTTGATGGGTGTCGATGTGTGCAGCAAGAAACCAGTGACACCAACAGACTGAATGAAGTGATCAGGAAGGCTGGCTCTGTCATTGGCTGCAGACTGGAGACCTCTGAAGCAGTGGTGGACAGGAGGACACTGAACAAAGCACAGCAGCCACATGTTTTTAAACTGTATTCCATCTTCACATGTTAAACCTATTTCAACTGAAGAACTAATAAAGTAACATATTGTTTTGAAAGATAAAAAACGTATTTGTGATGCAAGTGCACTATAAAAACAAGTTGCTTGCCTAGGAATGCCAGTGATTAGCTGTAATATGTACATTGAATTAGTGAGACTCAGGTCCCCTCTGTTTTCACAGCAGTGATTTATTCAGTTTTTTCAGTGACGACACAAACAACAAGGAGAAGAACCATCCTGATGTTCCTGAACCACAAGTCATCCACTGAACCGGTAACACAGCAGGTTTCACAGGACAAAAACAGTGTAACAGAAATGTTTGATGAGAAATACAAACAGTCTATGAGACAAAGCAGTAAAATCTGGTTGAGAAATGATTTAAAAAAAACTATCTGATAAATAAGATAAACACTGACAGCAGAGCAGCTTCACCTGAGGTACAGGAGGAAGCTCTTCTCTAAAATCATCTCTGGTCAGCAGCAGTAATCAGCTCTCTGCTTTAAACTAGTGACAGTGATGATAAATGTATTTGAGTCTATTCAAAGCACCATTTGGAATCTGAGGACATCTTGACTTTACAGATGATCCCTGAGATAACGTCATTTAATATCACGTGAAAGCTGAAATGTGAAGCTAAACTAAACAAGCTACAAGTAAAGAGTTTCTCACTCACTGGTTCAGGAGTCATCCTTCATTCCTTCATGAGTGCCTCTACATTAACACTGCAGTGGTTTTTAGATATGCTTTGACCAGACACTTGATCCCAAACAATAAAATATAAAAGAACAAGAACAACAGGCAGCTTACCAGCATCAGACTTGGCTTTGGTAAAAGTACTGTTCCTCCTTAAAGGAACAGACCAGCATAGAAACACTGACAAACAGGTAAATGACATTATCTTTTCTTTTTTTAAGGTAAAGATGGTTCACGTCTGCTCCTCTGCTTCTGCTGCCATGTCTGTTGTTTCTTCACCGCTCGACGTCCCTGCAGTCAAATGACACAACGTGTGAAACTGGCTGCTCACAGACATGTAGTCAAGTTGGTATCACACAAATCACACAGATTAGAAGATGAGAAGTCAAATGAACAGCGTGTGAACTGAAGGCCATCACAGGTTAGTTAAACCATCTATCCAAAAAGCGTTTAAGAAAGGCAGCCCTTAAGGTGTAAATAGGGGTGAAACTTCTTGGGGACAGAAGTTAAGACGGTAGATTGATGGCAGATTATATCTCAGTCCATCTCCTTCATGTACAGAAGGTTCCTCCAATCTGACATAGACGTCTTCCTTTACTCCTTTTTCAAACCATCTGTCTTCTCTGGCTAAAATTTGGCTGTTGTTGTCTTCAACGGAGTGTCCTTCAGGTGGACAGTTGAATCGTTTCCTGATGAAATGGTTCTCCAGTGTTGGGACCAGGGGTCACGTTAACCGAATATTTTCTGTCATTGACCGTTTTTTTTTTTTTTTTCCAGTCAATGACAGAAAAATCAGAAGGCCATCTGTCATTTTAACAGATTGCAATTCACGCCCCTGACCACTTGGTGGCGAGTGAGCATATTAATTGGCTCTGTCTCTCTTGATGCATGACCTCGTTGGCTTCACTCAGAACAATGTCACGGCAGTTGAATGTCCGAAGTTTCTTTAAAAAGCCTTATAACCATGATTTTGATAAAAGAGGTGAAAAAAGGACGGACTGATGCAATGGAAGACGAAGGACAAACTAACAAATGCTACTGAATGTCATTATTATCATTTTAAAAAATTAAAGTGACGGGTAAAAATAGATTATGGCGGGATTTTTGTGACTCTGTCAGTCAGTGACAGACAACAGACAAGTCCACTTGCCTTTCTGAAATGCTTTTTGGATAAACCATGACCTGGATGACTGAGAACCTTCACATAATATGATCGTTTACTCACCCATATAACTTTGGTGTCAGTTTTAGTCCTTCGGAAGATATTTAGCTCCAGCGGAGCGCCGCATATATCCATATAGTGGGAGTGACTGGGGCACCGAAATGAAGCCTCTAAATAACACATTATCTGCCACGAAACTCATTAATTTCACCAATATTTCGTCGTCGTCCACAACCTCAGAATTGGAAAAATATTCAGCCATGTTGCAAAAAACTAGCAGTTTCAAATTACAGGTAAACATGACGTCCGTTGCAGGTGCGCGCGATGCTCAGAGATGACATCATCTAGGTCAGAGGTTAGTAGGTCAATCTACAGGTAACCCGGGACTCAACGGGGAATAGCACTAGCGTACGATAACAAAATATTGGTGAAATAACGTTTCGCGGCAAATAATGTGTTATTTAGAGGCTGCGTTGCAGTGTCCCAATCACTCCCACTATATGGATATACGCGGCGCTCCACCGGAGCTAAATATTTTACTAAATACTAAAAATGACACCAAAGTTATATGGGTGAGTGAACCATCGTATTTTATGCCATAAATAAGGTCCAGGTTGTAAAAAACAGTAGTTCCTCTTTAAATAACTAAATAAGTGACATGCAGCTCTAACATGTTCAAGAAGAACTGAGGCTGAACATGATCAAACTCTACTTACTTGCAGTTCACATTTTAGTAACCTCGTTGTCCTCAGTGTTTTTTTGGTCCTGATTGGACGATTCTGAGACAAATAAAAGAGTAAAAAAATATAAAAATACCACCTCATTGAAACACTGTACCAGACAGAACCAATCCAAGGAAGGCACAGAAATACTCACTCTGACTTTAAGAAGAGATGTTTCTGCTCATAGTTTTATCTCCTACAGGTGTGAAAACATTTTACTCACCTGGTTGTTTGGACTCTGTGGACTCAGTGGGAGTTTGACCTGAAAGAAGAGCAAAAATGAATCATCAGGACCACTATACATCCGTCACACGTCCGTAAACAACATTTTACTCACCAGCTGCATCGTTGTTTTCATCAGATGACGGGTTGCTCACCACCTCTGTCAAAGGACATATTGATCACATAGAGTAGACTCTAGTTTACTGTTGATAAAACACTGATAGAAGAGTTAAAATAATCATCAGGACCACAATGTATCTGTTCCACTGTCCAATATTCACATTATTAAATAATATTTTACTCATCAGGTTCATTGTTGATAACACAGTTCACAGCTTGGGGAGCTAATGAAGAGAATCAAAATTGAACAGAGACCTGGGCCAGCATTTCACTCACCAAAGTCAATGTTGTCATCACGATTTTCTGTGTTCACTGTCAAAAAATAAAAAATAAAAAAAGATTTAGGATGACCAGCACACGTCTTCAAAACATATTTACAACGTACACTATGAGCACCTTTACAGTCTGACTTTGCTCCCGGTTCATTATAAAGGTTGATAATCTGTAGCACATATAGAAATAAGGACAATGGACCCAGAATAGAGCCCTGTGGGACACCACCTCATAGAAACACTGTGCCAAACAGAACCAGTCCAAGGAGCACACAGAAATACGCACTCTGACTTTAAGAAGAAACGTTTCTGCTCATAGTTTTATCTCCTACTGGTGTGAAAACATTTCACTCACCTGGCTGTTTGGACTCTGTGGACTCAGTGGGAGTTTGACCTGAAAGAAGAGTAAAATTAATCATCAGGACCACTATACATCTGTCACACTGAGTAAACAACATTTTACTCACCAGCTGCATCGTTGTTTTCATCAAGTAACGGTTCACTCACCATCTCTGTCAAAGGACATATTGATCACATAGAGTAGATTCTAGTTTACTGTTGATAAAACACTGATAGAAGAGTCTAAATAATCATCAGGACCACAATATATCTGTTATACTGTCCAATATTCACATTATTAAACAGGGACGTGCACAGGAATTTTGAGGGGCAGTTGCTCTGACCTGAAAAAAGGGCACCCCCCCCCCCCCGAAAAAAACAAACAAAAACTCACGGGCTATATGAAGGACTGAGAATAACAGGGTAATTATTAAAATATATATACACAAAGAAGTAAAACACTGAAATACAGCACTCAATCACCTTGACTACTACTAATAATAACACAGAAAAACATGACTTGAGTCATGAAAATCCCTACATCAATATCCCTATCTGTTCTGTTACCATAATTTTGTTTTATAGTTTAGTAAGTTCATAATACCACCACTAGTGGGCGATGGTATCTTGGTGAGACGCAGCAGGTGGAGAGAAGAAGTCACGTTCGATATCTGTTGGAAGTACGTTACCTAGGAAACAGCGAAGCATACTGTCCGTTTACATGAGCGAATAACCGTTTAAATGTAATGCGATACGAAGCATCGTCAGTATGTATTATTGTTGCATATTCTTATGTTTAATTACGGTTCATTATTTGTCATTACAAAGGTTTTGTGAAGTTTTAAGAAAAATGCTGATAACAATTCTCAGTTGATTCCAAGCGAGTCTCTATTGATTTAATTTAACATATGCTATGTGTATAGACAGCGGGAGTTTATAGTACAGTAAAAGATCGATAACATGTTAAGAATAAGAAAGTTATGGCTAACTAAAGTGATAGTTTAAATATATACACAATACAGATGTAAACATGAGTGAGTTAAAAAGGTTCAGTGATTTAATTCATGATAAAAACATGTTTATGGCGTATGTAGGCTACAAGAGATTTACAGTAATCAATTTGTCTGTCTGTTTGTGCGTTCTTAGTTTCACCCTTTTTCAAGTCAATAAACCTGTGGATAAACGGATGGCTGTCTCCAGAGTTTTGATGAGAAGAAGGCGTTTAACTTAATGCCAAGATATAGTACATATATTGAGGGCGGCACACTATCAATATCCTATCAAATCACTGATAGGTTTCTCCAAATTTGCATACTAAACATGAAAAGCTTCAAAGGAGAAGCCGCCTATTAGGGGCCATTTCAACAAAAATATTCAGAGCTGTGTGATAACGGGCTGCTTGTCTGCAAGCTTCTGCTAAACGTGGCAAACTCAGCCTGGATTTATGAAGATTTTAATTAATTTAATAAAACTTGATGATGATGATCGTTCGTTTGTTATACATCACAAACTCACCTTCTCCGACAACGTTGAGTCATCTCAACCGACAACCCTATCTTTTACTGTCCATGCGACAACCTCGACGTGCTCCTACTAGGGCCGCTGCCGGTCGCGTGCAGCGCTGCAGCCATGTAAACAGAGTTTGCCCCTACTGACTTTCACTTTCGGTGCCCGAATGGAAGTGAATGAGGCTTTGCGATTATTATTTTTTTTTTTTTATCTAGGCCTACGTGAAATTCTGCATCCATTGTACAATTTTTTTTCCGACCTCAGAAGGGCAACGTGAGTCGAGAAGGACATATGGGCAGTTGCCGGAGCAACCTGAGCAACCCCCCTGTGCACGTCCCTGTTATTAAATAATATTTTACTCATCAGGTTCATTGTTGATAACACAGTTCACAGCTTGGGGAGCTAATGCAGAGAATCAAAACTGAACAGAGACTTGGGGCAGCATTTCACTCACCAACTTTAACGTTGTCATCAGGACGATTTTCTTGGTTCACTGTACAAAAACAACAAAAAAAAGGAATTGGGATGACCAGCACACATCTTCAAAACATATTTACAACGTACAGTATGAGCACTTTTACAATCTGACTTTGCTCCTGGTTCATTATGAAGTTGATCATCTGTAGCACATATAAAAAGAACAATGGACCCAGAACAGAGCCCTGTGGGACACCACCTCTGACTTTAAGAAGAGATGTTTCTGCTCAGTGATATTTAAGAAAACACGACTAAAAACAGGTTATTTGGTTACAAAACAGCTATAATATTAAATATCATTTTACTCACCAGCTCCATTGTTGGCATCTTTAACTGTGTTGTTCACTGTTAAATAATAATAGATCAGAACATCTGTCACTTGGTGTAAAATCCACATTTGTCATTATTTTCTTACATTTCTAGAACAAACAATGAACTGATCAATCAGTAAATAACTGGAATATTAACCACCTATCAATCTAATGATTGTAGCAGCCATGAAGCTAAAGTTATTGATCTAACACGGCTCCATTCAGTGTTTTAAATGGTTCCACCAGCTGATGTGTCACAGGATAACTAAACGTTATCAGCTTCCTGTTTACAAAGTGATTCCCTTTAATTGTATTTAGTAAAACATAAAATGTATCAATGTTTATGGATTGAATTCATTAACTTTCTATGACTGGTATCCTTTCTGTACCATCTTGTCGGGACATTTGCACAAGAATCACTTCTACACAGACAAACCACACCTAGAGATGTAAATAATGTAAATATAAATACATTTATAATAATAATAATAACAGTGGATATTTATCTGTAGAATAAACATAATGCTGTGCAAATTCTTACCTTTTTTTCCTTTGCATTTGCGTATGCAAAGGACGAGGATGACAACAACAACTACCACCAGAATCAAGACCACTACCACTATCCAACTCTGACTGTCTACAAAAAAATAAAAAATAAATAAATTAATCTTCCAATGGTTTTCAAGCATCCTGTATTCTAATGTCAGCTGATCTCCTTATACATCAACATGAATGAATCAATCTAGTTTAGATTTATTTCTAGTTTATTTAGTTACCAGCTCCAAGGACAGAATCTTTTAAAAGTCTCTCATTACTAACGAACAGACATCACTTGATCAGGTGATCATTTCTAACAGTGGTTGAATGAATGAGTTAAACTCCTCTTCCACAGATCAGCCCTCTGAGATCACTGTAGATATTTACTGTTGTGAGACTCATTGTTGGTGATGAAAGGGTTGTTGACTTCTTTGCTGCTTTCAGAGCTGACTGGATTTTCCACCTTACAGATAAATGAAGAATCCTTCTCCTCCTAGAAATCCAGAGGAAAAACAACATTAGTCTTGAGCTCATGAACCAAAATGCTACTTTTGTCTTTATATTTCCAGATTATAGAAGATGATGTTTGGTGTAAAGTCCCAGAGCGATGTGTGAATATGTCACATCCACCTACTAACACCATCATCATGTTTGTACCTTTGTTATGTTGAGCTCCTTGGTTTTACTCTTCATCACGTCACCTGACCACCAGGTATAGCTGACTGGTCCAGAGTCTGTAGTGATGCCTTCACAGGTGAAAACACAGTAGGTCTTCTTATCGTGACAGCTTGTAGAGATAGTGGGAGTAGGAACGGCAGCTGATGGAAATAAACATTTAATTAGAGTTCAAATGAATAAATAAATTAATATTCAAGACAAACTTCAGTCAAAATGTACTTACAGATAACCTTGATTTTAGTTGTTTTGATGGCATCACCATTGATCTCTGCTGTGTATCTGCCACTGTCCTTTGGAGTCAAGTTTGGGATGGTCAACTCTCCAGATGTGGTTTTCAGTTTACAGCGACCTGAAAGTATAATTGTTAGATATAATTATAGTTTAATAGTTTTTTTACTTGATTTCCAAAGGGTAAAAAAGGGGGAGACATCATGTTGTGAGGGGCTGATGCATTTCAGAAAACAGATGTCATCATGAAGAAGGAAGAGTATGTGGATATTTTAAAGCAACATCTCAAAGGAGGAAGTTCGAGCTTGATCTCAGACTGTTTCTAATTGGAGCAAAAAGTTTAGGTTTCATTTGAACGATGATTAATAATTAAAAAAGGGTTTTCGGGCAGCACAGTGGCGAGGTGGTTACTGATGCCTCACAGCAAGAAGGTCACCGGTTCTAATCCATGGGCTGACTGGTTCCTTTCTGTGTGGAGTTTGCATGTTCTCCCTGTGTCTGCATGGGTTCTCTCTGGGTACTCCAGCTTCCTCCCACCATCCAAAGACATGCTGGTTCAGGGTTCTTGCACCATTTTAATAGTCAAATTTAATGCTTTTTAAGACCTCAACAAATATAATTTCAGACCCAAAAACGTCATGTCAATTTCTGGGGTAGAAAATTCTCCATTTATTTTAATCCCGCAAAAAGACTTTTTCGTTAGGGACCTTTTTTCCATATAAGGAGACAGAATAATAACACAATAGCAGTCTCTATTGTAAATAAACTTAATAACGAAAGTCCTCAAAACAGCCTGTCCTGAGCCAGAAGGTTGAAAAATCATGTACAAACCTAAAAACAACACTAATGTTATCACATGACATGTTTTGTAACATCCCAAATTAGGGCTGCAGCTATCGATTCTTTTTGTAATCGATTAATCTAGCACTTTATCGATCGATTAATCGATTAATCGGATATTTTTTTTACGTTTTTAAACAACCAAAACAAATGATGCATAACGAAAATTATGTGGCTGTAAAATGATCAAGCATTTGCCTTTTATTTCTCAAAAAAACAGAGAACTCCAACTCCAACATTTGGCTCCAAAACTAAGCCCATTTATTGCAATTTACCCATTAAAAGTGCCAGTGCCAACAATTACATAACAATACAGTTAAGCTAACTTACTGTAAAACAAAAAGCAATTTAATTTATTAATATGCACAACAAGTTTCATGCTGTAATCTATCCCTGACATCAAAGTAAATATCAGTTTTATGTAGATTTCTACACCTGCAGCATTTACCATTAGGCTACTAACAAATAATACATAATTTCTGGGGTAACCTAGCAACCTGTGTGTTTGTTTGTGAACGCGTGCTGTGCGTGAGGAAGAGTGAGAGAGATGAGGGTGCAGAGAATTTAGTAACGTCAATGATTCTGATAAACTCAGGCCGGTCACGTTCGCCTCGCGGCCGCTCAATTTATGATAATAGGGGAGTATATGGGAGTATTTGGCCGCTATTCGCGAGAATTTATTAACGTCAATGATTCTGATAAGCTCAGGCCGGTCGCGTTCGCCTCGCGGCCGCTCAATTTGTGATCCGCTGCGTAAATCCTTCGGCCGGCCCGGTCGTCCCGATTGCCACTCCGCCCCTGAAGCTAAACATCATATCTAGTCAAACCGCATCATGACATCGCTACATACAGTATGCGATTAAAATCAGCGAACATTAATTAATTACAGGTTTAGGTTACGTTACCTTGTTTCAGCGACGCTTGGTGAAACAGCATGTGGATGTTTTCTGTTTAGATGCTGGATCATTGAGCTTGTCCTGCTGTGGTACGCCAGGTCTACTTTGCAGTATATATACTGCACTTTGTTCTCTTCCTTTTTTAGAATGTAATGATCCCAAACTTTAGACATTTTTTGCCGTTTATGGGCATCTTTACTCTCCGCCATCGCGCCAACTAAATTCAAAATGTATCGCGCTGGTGGTGTGCTTGCATAGGTGCTTCCAAAACAACGGTCCGTGTGGAACAATCAGATCCCTGCGCGTATAGTGCGCGTCATAGGAATTTAACGAGGCTTCGAGGCAGAGTTTTTGCCTCGACCAATTTTTGTAATCGAGTTAATCGAGTAACTCGACGAATCGTTTCAGCCCTATCCCAAATTCTCCTCAAGATTAAAAACATCCATCCAAACCCCTGACAACTTAATTGTGATAATCTCAATTATTCTATTGATATTATTTGTTATTTTAATGATGTCTTGCTTGCACACACACACACACACACACACATTAGATACAAAATCATTCTGTGTGTGTCTGTGTCCTATAAATTTAATGGTAAACTTTGCAAATTAGACTCATCCTTTTCTATAGGTTTACTAACTGGTAAAATCATGTATTCTCATTAGCTCATTAGTCATTACGTGAACGTTTACTGTTGCTATGGCAACAAGAGACAGCTGACGCTAGATTTGGCCAACAGTCCGAAAAACATCCCATAAAATCACAAATGGTCAAATTAAGACAAAATCAACTACAACTGCCAACAGTTCCACTCCTTAAACTCTGAGCTAATGTGTTGTTACCTGTCAGGTTGTCATAGTGACCATAGGCTGTCACCTGAATAGAACAACATGTCCTCAGCTCTGGAGTGACCCGTGAACTCTGACCCATAGTAGCAGGAGATGATGTCTATTTGTTTGCTCTTTGTCGTTTTATTCATGCTTTCATATGGCTTCTCACTAACGCTGGCCGATAGCTCCTTCTTGATGAATGAAGCGATGCCATATTTGGCGATATATGAAGTGCAGGGATTACTTCTGGAAATTTAATACCTAAAGCAAATTTACGGTAAATTTAAGACAATTTTAGGACTTTTTAAGGACCCGCGGGAACCCTGTGGTTAGGTTCATTGGTGATTCTAAATTGGCCGTAGGTGTGAGTGGTTGTCCGTCTCTCTGTGTTAGCCCTGAGATAGACTGGAGACTCTCGCCCGATGATGGGATAGGCTCCAGCAAACCCCGCAACCCTTAAAGGTGCAGTAGGCAGGATTGCGAAGATCCAGGACTTAGCCAAAAAATTTGAACATCGACAACTTCTCAGTCCCTCCCCACTTTCCGCTAAAGCCCAAAAAGGTCTCGCAAGCCCCTCCCCCCACAAGGGAGAGCTGTGCACGATAGAGCGCGTGCATATCGGCCCTGGAATACTGTGCACGAGCAGAGAACCGAGAGAGAGCGAGTAAACAAACTAGCATGGAACACACCGACGTAACAACAACAAAATAGTTTTTATAATACCCTTCGTTATTGCTAAATAATTTTAGGTCAAAATATTTAGCAATAGCCAACTTTAGGACAAAACCAAGGTTAGGATGTTTCTGAAAGTAGCCTACATCGGTGATGTTTGCTATCAGTAACAGTTAGACGCATTCATTGTGGCGTTTTATTCCACAGTTTAGATTTATCAATTTGCTATGTGGTAGATATATGACCGCTACCTGTTGATGTGGTTAGACGTTTGAGAGTGAAGCTGAGGCACAGGCCTCGGAGGAGGATTACGTCCCGGCTCCTTCTACACGACCACGGCGAGGTCGAGGTGGTGGAGGGAGGGGAGGGCGCTATGAAATGCGTGTCCATGAGCAGTGATTGACACTCTGTTAGATACACCCCTGGACGTGATTGGTGCATCTGAATGTGGAGCGGTGGATGTCTTGCAAATCGCGCTACAGGCTCTAGGTGGGGCCAGAGGAGCCGAATTTTTTTTTAAATGACCTGCTTCATGCAATTATACTTGAACATAGGGTCAGTTTCAGCAAATATGACAGAAAGTTAGTTTTATAAGACTTTCCTACTGCACCTTTAACAGGAACAAGTGGTTACAGAAGATGAATGAATGAATAAAAGGGTTTTCGCCAACTTTAAACCTGGATTGTGACTGAATGTGTTTTTGTGTTTAATTAGGTTGATTTAGAAGAATTAAGGATATTTTAAAGGCTTATACTTTCTTAAGGAGAATAAAGACTTGACCAACATTCAAAACTCTGTGGATAATCACTGCATACAACCATTAAATGTTAAATAATGAGTGACTGTACCTTTGAAGTCCCCGTAGGAGACAGACTCGCCTCCGTCCCACTTCACAGCGACGGTTGATCCATGTTTCCATACTATACTAGTGATAGTAGCAGACACAGAGCCTGGACTAAGGACAACTGTGTCTCCTACTTTCTTGTATTTGTCTGGATTATCTGTAAATTAAAAACAAGTTATTTACATCATTTTATAATATTTACTATATCAGATATTTGATGCTGTGACAACTTACCTGTGTTGGAGATGAGGACCGGGTTGACGACTTGGTTGCTCCTTTTAGTACTGACTGGGTTTATCATCATACACCTGAAGAAAGACGACTTCTCCTCCTAGAAATCCAGTAAAAACTACATTAGATTGAAGCTCATAAAACAAAATCCTGAACATCACAGAGCGATGCATGAATGTGTGAATTACTTCATCTGTCTGTTACTGATTCACACACAAACATTCACCTTTGTTATGTTGAGCTCCTTGGTTTCACTCTTCATCACGTCACCTGACCACCAGGTACAGTTGACTGGTTCAGCGTCTGTAGTGATGCCTTCACAGGTGAGAACACAGTGGGTCTTTTCAGCATCACAGCTTTCTGACACAGTGGGTGTAGGAACTTCAGCTGATGGAAACAAACAAACATTTCATTAGAGTTCAGATGAATAAATTAATATATAAAACACAAACTTCAGTCATATTTCCTCCACTTACAGATAACAGTGATTTTAGTTGGGTTCAGGACTCTGTTGTTGATCTCTGGTGTGTAGCTGCCGCTGTCCTTTAGTGTCAGACCTGGGAAGGTCAAGTCTCCAGTTCTGGTATTCAGCGTACATCGACCTAAAAGGACAATAAGTCATGTTTTTAAGGTTGTCACTTGAATTTTAAGGAGTTATTTATGTTTAAAGTCTTTTTAAGATGTTAAAATCTAAATCACCTCAAATAGAAAACGTAAAACCCTGTAAAGATCAACTTCATTTATCAATTACAACTTCTTTTGTTTTCAAGGGTTTCATTAAAGGTGTTAAATACCTTTGAATTTCGGGTAGACGTCAGGCGTGCCTCCATACCACTCCACAGCGAGGTTTGAATTATGTTTCCATGTTATGCTGGTGATGGGAGCAGACACAGAGCCTGGACTAAGGACAACTGTGTCTCCTACTTTCTTGTAGTTGTCTGTAAAATAAAGAACAATATCAAAACCTGTCATACTTTAAATTATAACACCAAACTATATTTGTGTAGCTGTATACTCCTGTAGAGCACACAGTATCATTTGGGTCTTTAGAGTTTGATAAACAGAATATTAATGGAGGAGAACAGCCCTCCGTTTTATTTACATTGACTTTTTGGACTTAATTTTAATCTGTAGTGAGATAATCTCTCATTTTCATGTTTTATTTCACCATAA
Source organism: Chelon labrosus (assembly GCF_963514085.1). NCBI lineage: Eukaryota > Metazoa > Chordata > Actinopteri > Mugiliformes > Mugilidae > Chelon > Chelon labrosus. Next base: position 11,783,534 of record NC_140357.1, on the reverse strand, counting down.
AAACACTGCAACACTAACACCGACCATCTGAATTGTTTGTTTAGTGAAGAAAATGTAAAAAATACGAATAAATCCCCTTGGGAGGTTAATGTGGCAAAGAAACGTTGTTTCTTCATATATTCCTCTATTCTGATAAACAAGCATGAGTGTCTAAGTCTCAAACACTAAACATTAATATAGTTTTATTTGCTGTGTAGATCTCAACAAAACTTAAACTTACCATATCTGGCCTGGACAGTTTCCAGAGTTAGAAGTGTGATCAACACGGTGGTTAAAGCTGACTTCATCGTCCTCTAAATTAGTTTAAATCAGACAGAAAACACAAATTATACTGCTAACAATGTCAGAAACTATCCCAGGAAACAGAAGCTGTGAATAAAATAAATTAAGCAGTATTTAAACGACAACCGGGTGTAGCCGCGTTCTTGGGCGGTGCACTTATGAAAGTGAAAGTAAATTAAATTGCGCAGTTAAATTTTTCCAGTTCCTCGAAAACGTTTGCGGGTTCTACCGTAAGAAGGATAAATTTAATCAGAATATTAATTAATCGGTTTATTTATTATGGTTAACTTACCTGAGATCATAAAATGAAAGGCTTCAAACCGATGAAGTGTAGAAACGTTTCTTATGTTAATTAATTATTTTCCTCTAACTCCCCTTCCGCTTTCACAATTTCCGATGTGAGTCCACCCACTTCCCGTTTGTTGCTAAACTTAGCTTAGCTGCTCATTACGTTAGCCATTTAGGTAATACCTCTGGTAATACACACAGCCATGATACATACCTGTAAACAGTACATGCTAGTTATTAATATTAATATTTACCAGATATTAATAAAGTAATAAAACACCAAGTGACTTATCTAAGATTATAAAATGAAGCAGCTGTTTATATATGAATATAAAATAAAATGTGTATATATTAATATATTATATTATTTCACAAGGCTGCCAGCACCGTCTTCAGTGCCAGGCTGGTCCATGCCCACTTCTGCTCATCTAGCCAACTTAAGTTAGTTAGCTGCTCATTAATTTAGCCATTTAGCTAATATACACAGCAATGATACATACCTGCCTGATATCTGAAACCTATCTGATAAATAAGACAAACACTGACAGCAGAGTAGCTTCACCTGAGGTACAGGAGGAAGCTCTTCTCTAAAATCATCTCTGGTCAGCAGCAGTAATCAGCTCTCTGCTATAAACTAGTGACAGTGATGATAAATGTATTTGAGTCTATTCAAAGCACCATTTGGAATCTGAGGACATCTTGACTTTAAAGATGATCCCTGAGATAACGTCATTTAACATCACGTGAAAGCTGAACAGTGGCAGGACTGAACTGAAATGTGAAGTCACGTGAAAAAGTTAAAACTACAAGTAAGACATAAGACATGTTTATTAATCCAACGTATGGGAAACTTCTATGTCACAGCAGCACGGAATTTGGCAAAATATGTATAAAAAATGACAATGATGACATCGACAGGGGAGTTACCAAAAATAAACACAATACAAATGTGAAAAATATATATACAAAAAGTAACAATACTAAAATATCTAGATAAAAAATAGAAATATAAAGACATTCTGTATATACAGTGTGCTGGTGGACTAAACTTTACAAACAAATAATTGCTAAAACTTTAAAAAGCTATGAGATAGTGAGGTAGTGGTTCGTGGAAAAAGGCAGTGCAAAGAAAGCAGATTTGTGCAAAATGACAGTTATTATTATTGACTCAGGAAATAGTTAAATAAAGGGTTTCTCACTCACTCACTGGTTCATTCCTTCATGAGTGCCTCTACATAAACACTGCAGTGGTTTTTAGATATGCTTTGGCCAGACCTTTCATCCTGAACACATTCTCCTCTGCTGGCTGAGACACTTGATCCCAAACAATAAAATATAAAACACACAACAACACATGAGGCAGCTTACCAGCATCAGACTTGGCTTTGGTAAAAGTACTGTTCCTCCTTAATGGAACAGACCAGCATAGAAACACTGACAAACAGGTAAATGGCATTATCTTTTCTTTTTTTAAGGTAAAGACGGTTCACGTCTGCTCCTCTGCTTCTGCTGCCATGTCTGTTGTTTCTTCACCGCTCGACGTCCCTGCAGTCAAATGACACAACGTGTGAAACTGGCTGCTCACGGACATGTAGTCAAGTTGGTATCACACAAATCACACAGATTAGAAGATGAGAAGTCAAATGAACAGTGTGTGAACTGAAGGCCATCACAGGTTAGTTAAACCGTCTAGCTAACAAGTGTTTAAGAAAGGCAACTGGACTTGTAGGGTTTTTTTTGAGACGGCGTTTCACCACCAGAGTGGGTGTAACCCTTAAGTGTGAATGGGGGTGAAACTTATTGAGGACAGAAGTTAAAACGGTAGATTGATGGCAGATTATATCTCAGTCCACCTCCTTCGTTTACAGAAGGTTCCTCCAATCTGACATAGACGTCTTCCTTTACACCTCTTTCAAACCATCTGTCTTCTCTGGCTAAGATTTGGACCCACTTCACAGCGACGGTTGATCCATGTTTCCATACTATACTAGTGATAGTAGCATCCACAGAGCCTGGACTAAAGACAACTGTGTCTCCTACTTTCTCGTATTTGCCTGGATTATCTGCAAATTAAAAACAAGTTATTTACATCATTTTATAATATTTACTATATTAGATATTTGATGCTGTGACAACTCACCTGTGTTGTAGATGAGGCCCGGGTTGACGACTTGTTTGCTTCTTTTAATACTGACTGGGTTTTTCATCGTACACCTGAAGAAAGACGACTTCTCCTCCTAGAAATCCAGTAAAAACTACATTAGATTGAAGCTCATAAAACAAAATCCTGAACATCACAGAGCGATGCATGAATGTGTGAATTACTTCATCTGTCTGTTACTGATTCACACACAAACATTCACCTTTGTTATGTTGAGCTCCTTGGTTTCACTCTTCATCACGTCACCTGACCACCAGGTATAGTTGACTGGTCCAGAGTCTGTAGTGATGCCTTCACAGGTGAGAACACAGTGGGTCTTTTCAGCATCACAGCTTTCTGACACAGTGGGTGTAAGAACTTCAGCTGATGGAAACAAACATTTCATTAGAGTTCAGATGAATAAATTAATATATAAAACACAAACTTCAGTCATATTTCCTCCACTTACAGATAACGTTTATTTTAGTTGGGTTCAGGACTCTGTTGTTGATCTCTGCTGTGTAGCTGCCGCTGTCCTGTGGAGTCAGACCTGAGATGGTCAGGTCTCTAGTTCTGGTATTCAGCGTACATCGACCTAAAAGGACAATAAGTCATGTTTTTAAGGTTATACTTTAAGGGGTTATTTATGTTTAAAAGCTTTTTAAGATGTTAAAATCTAAATCACCTCAAATAGAAAACGTAAAACCCGTAAAGATCAGCTTAATTTATTAATTACAACTTCTTTTGTTTTCAAGGGTTTCATTAAAGGTGTTAAATACCTTTGAAGGTCGAGTAGAAGTCAATCTCGTATCCATTCCACTCCGCGGCGAGTTCTGAATTATGTTTCCATGTTATAGTCTTGATGTTAGTAGTCACAGAGCCTGGACCAAGGATAACTGTGTCCCACTTTCTTGTAGTAGTCTGTAAAATAAAGAACAATATCAAAACCTGTCATTCTTTAAATTATAGCACCAAACTATATTTGTGTAGCTGTATACTCCTGTAGAGCACACAGTATCATTTGGGTCTTGGGTATAATTTGATAAACAGAATATTAATGGAGGAGAACAGCCCTCCGTTTTATTTACATTGACTTTTTGGACTTCATATCAATTTGTAGTGAGATAATCTCTCATTTTCATGATTTATTTCACCACAAAAACACTGCAACACTGACACCAATCATCTGAATTGTTTGTTTAGTGAAGAAAATGTAAAAAAATACGAATAAATGTGGCAAAGAGACGTTGTTTCTTCTATTCCTCTATTCTGATAAACAAGCATGAGTGTCTAAGTCTCAAATACTAAACATCAGTATAAAGTTCATTTGCTCAAACTTACCAGAGCTGGCCTGGACAGTTTCCAGAGTTAGAAGTGTGATCAACACGGTGGTTAAAGCTGACTTCATCGTCCTCTAAATTCATTTAAATCAGACAGAAAACACAAATGATACTGCTAACAATGTCAGAAACTATCCCAGGAAACAGAAGCTGTGAATAAAATAAATTAAGCAGTATTTAAACGACAACCGGGAGCAACCGCATTGTTGGGTGGTGTACTTGTCAAACTGAAAGTAAAATAACTTGTGCAGTTAAATTTTTCCACTTCCTCAAAAACGTTTGCGGTTTCCGCCCTAAAAAGGCTAAATTTAATCAGAATATTAATTAATCAGTTTATTTATTATGAGTGTCTTACCTGAGATCATAAAATGAAACGCTTGAAACCGATGAAGTTTAGAAACATTTTTTATAGTAGCTGATGAACAAAGTCTTCCTTTCTAATCTCAGATGGTTGAAAGACACCGGTGGGGGAGAGTGGGCGTGTCCGACAGCCAGACGTCATTCTGTATACCGGGTATGTCTACGACGTCAGGGTCTGAACCACAGAAAACATCAATACTAAAGGTAACAATAAGAAATCAGTGATTAAGTGATAAAGTTTTCACTGGAAGAACTAGTTCATCTCCTCATGTTGAACATCCACTGCAATCATAAATGTTACCTCCTTTACGTGGTGGAATAATATTTCCCAACCTTAAACTGAGACTGTTGATTTAAAAGTGTCATCACTCCTCTATCTCGTTGTGACTTCAGAGCTCCCGTTAGCCTCGTTAACACAACCGGGTTCAACTGAGTTCATGAAGCCAACATTATGCACATATTTTGTCACATATTGAACATTCATTAATACACAGGATAAGATGTTACAAATCCCTTGTGCCAAAATCCAAGGCAAAACACATTTAGAGGCCCTGTTCAACTGAGAAACCCTACCAAACCTATAGTCATGTGATATGACGCTTAACCTACAATCTAAATGAACTGAACAGTAAATGCTGCTGGCTTGTATGGCCCGCTCAGCAGCAGATGCTAACTCAAACCTTGTGAAATATAAGCTAACCAAATACTGCTGGCTCGCTTAACCTACAATCTAAATAAACTAAGTAAAGGCTTGTATGGCCCGCTCAGCAGCTAACCATAGTTACCAAGCAACACAAAGACATCAGGAACCTGGCATAAACAACAGCAGTATGCAGCATGTCACTGGGGTTTTCAATAAGGCTTAACAGTGACTTCCAGCGTCCTGCAGTCACCCCCCTCCACACTGCCACTGCAAAACCCGTTTTCCTCACCTTTTCTCACCATTTAATATTAGACAACAACTAATATTTCAATAATTAGCCTAGTCCTTAGGAGTCACGACACAAACAAATCTACCGTGGTTCGCCCCAATACTGCGGATTGAACCACGAACCAATCGACCACGTCTATAGATTTGTAAACATCTATAATAATTTGTAAACACACTAAAGTCACGCAGCCATCCTTACATTTAGCTTGCTCCCCAGCTAACATGCTTCCTACGTGTCCAGAGTCACTCACTCGCTCTCTCTGCTGCCCAAGACGTTAGATACCACAGTCCTCTGGCTTTTTTCACGTATGCCCAGTTCGCTCAGAAGAGCAATCGCCGATTTTGCCACAAATCCGCGGCAGCCGACTTCTACCGGGCGGAGATAAACCTTCCATCCATTCTGCTCTGCATCTGCTGCTAACTCTGCATACTTAGCTCTCTTACGCTCGTTAGCCTCCTCAACTCTATCTTCCCACGGGACAGTCAGCTAAACATTTCAGTACCTGGTTGTGACGCCAGGTGTAACGTCCTTGGGAAAGACTAACCTTACAACCTGTCAGAATATGGCTAAGCATGCAGACACAAGTGCACAGTGGACAGGCAGCATCCTCACCTACCCACTGGTTTAGGTTCTGGGGAATTGGCAGCACATCATAAGTAGCCCCTATCATAAATCTAATCCTGCTAGCCTCCATGCTCCAAAGCTCTCTCCACTTCAACTTCCTTTTCTCCACACTCTCCCAGTTCACCCACACTGCCTTAGTGCATCTAACTGCTTCCTCTTGTTTCTGTACCTCTTCCACTACCATCTTTCTCCTTTCGAATGCTGATGCCTTGCTCCACAGAGGTTTCCCTGCACACAGCCCTAAGCCTCCACGCCCATTGCCTATAATATCCCTATGCTTAAGAGCCGACTGTGCTTGCTGTACTGCCTCTTTTGGGTTCCACTTCCTCCCTGTCCTAACAGTAGGTGCTGCACTCCTAACCACTGGATCCTTTGACTCAGTGAGTCATTTGCAGTCTAACTTTAGCACACTTAAACTCCTCTGTTAGGCTGGTAACTGGGAGCTCCAATAAATTGAACAGGAGGTTGTATTGTTCCTACTGTAAATAATAAAAAATCAGTATTTGCATACTGTATGTGAACTCAGACCAGTCAGGAATGAAGGAATCACAGGATGTAGAGGGAGAGGCAGCTTGTTCAACTAAGTGAGAATCACTTTCTTTAATTTCTCCAGCGCCTTCAGCACCATCCTGTTACTGTGTGAGAAGCTGTGGTTGATGGGTGTCAATGTGTGCAACAAGAAACCAGTGACACCAACAGACTGAATGAACTGATCAGGAAGGCTGGCTCTGTCATTGGCTGCAGACTGGAGACCTCTGAAGCAGTGGTGGACAGGAGGACACTGAACAAAGCACAGCAGCCACACATTTTTTTTAAAAACTTTTTTAAAATTTATTCCATCTTCACACGTTAAAACCCATTTCAGCACAACAGAAGAACTAATAAAATGACATGTTTTGAAAGATAAAGTTGCTAGCTTAGGAATGCTAGTGATTAGCTGTAATATGTACATTGAATTAGTGAGACACAGGTCCCCTCTGTTTTCATAGCAGGTTTCACAGGACAAAAACAGTGTAATAGAAATGTTTGATGTGAAATACAAACAGTCTATGAGGCAAAGCAGTAAAATCTGGTTGAAATATGATTAAAAAAAACTATCTGATAAATAAGACAAACACTGATAGTAGTGTAGCTTCACCTGAGGTACAGGAGGAAGCTCTTCTCTAAAATCATCTCTGGTCTCTGGTCAGCAGCAGTAATCAGCTCTCTGCTTTAAACTAGTGATGATCCCTGAGATTTAATATCACATGAAAGCTGAAATGTGAAGTCACGCAAAAAAACTAAACAAGCTTCAAGTAAAGAGTTTCTCTCTCGCTCACTCGCTCACAGCTTCGGGAGTCATCCTTCATTCTTTCATGAGCGCCCACACATTTTCTATGACACATTTTCCTCTCTAATAAAATATACAAGATCAAGAACATGTGAAGCAGCTTACCAGCATCAGACTTGGCTTTGGTAAAAGTACTGTTCCTCCTTAATGGAACAGACCAGCATAGAAACACTGACAAACAGGTAAATGACATTATCTTTTCTTTTTTTAAGGTAAAGACGGTTCACGTCTGCTCCTCTGCTTCTGCTGCCATGTCTGTTGTTTCTTCACCGCTCGACGTCCCTGCAGTCAAATGACACAACGTGTGAAACTGGCTGCTCACGGACATGTAGTCAAGTTGGTATCACACAAATCACACAGATTAGAAGATGAGAAGTCCAATGCACAGCGTGTGAAGTGAAGGCCATCACAGGTTAGTTAAACAAGCGTTTAAGAAAGGCAACTGGACTTGTAGAGTTTTTTTTGAGACAGCGTTTCACCACCAGAGTGGGTGTAACCCTTAAGGTGTGAATGGGGGTGAAACTTATTGAGGACAGAAGTTAAGATGGTAGATTGATGGCAGATTATATGTCAGTCCTCTCCTTTACACCTCTTTCAAACCATCTGTCTTCTCTGGCTAAGATTTGGACCCCCCCCTCCCAAAAAAAAAAAAACTCTACATGTCCAGTTGCCTTTCTTAAACGCTATTTGGATAAACCATGACCTGGATGACTGAGAACCTTCACAGGCGTTAAACCATCTCCCTACTGCAGGGACTTCAACTAGACTCTGGTTCCTGCTGTGCACACACAACAAGATCAGCGGAAGATATTTCGCCGCCCTAACGTCCCTGCTCAAGTGATTTGTGAGATCTGTTTCCAGCTTCAACCTCCTGCAGAGTCCTTGTATGTAATGTGAACTCTCTCATTTATTAAATAACTAAATAAGTGACATGCAGCTCTAACATGTTCAAGAAGAACTGAGGCTGAACATGATCAAACTCTACTTACTTGCAGTTCACACTCTAGTATCCTCATTGGTCTCAGTGTTTTTTTGGTCCTGATTGGATTCTTTGACAAATAAAAGAGTAAAAAAATATAATGAGGATCACAATGTTTCTGTTTCTCTGCTGTCACTGTTTTTACCATCATGAAATATTATTTTACTCACCAGCTGCATGCTTGTTTTCATCAAGTAATGGGTCACTCGCCACCTCTGTCAAAGGACACATTGATCACACAGAGTAGAGTCTAGTTTACTGATGATAAAACACTGATAGAAGAGTCTAAATAATCATCAGGACCACAATGTATCTGTAACACTGTCCAATATTCACATTATTAAACAATATTTTACTCATCAGGTTCATTGTTGATAACACAGTTCAAAGCTTGGCGAGCTAATGCAGATGACCAGCACACATCTTCATAACATATTTACAACGTACAGTATGAGCACCTTTACAGTCTGACTTTGCTCCCATTTCGTTATGAAAGTTGATAATCTGTAGCATGTATAAAAAGAACAATGGACCCAGAACAGAGCCCTGTGGGACACCACCTCATAGAAACACTGTGCCAGACAGAACCAATCCAAGGAAGACACAGAAATACTCACTCTGACTTTAAGAAGAGATGTTTCTGCTCAGTGATATTTAAGAACACAGATAAAAAGAGAATATTTGGTTACAAATCAGCTATAATATTAAATATCATTTTACTCACCAGCTCCATTCTTGACATCTTTATCTGTCTTGTTCACTGTTAAATAATAAGAGACCGGAACATCTGTCACTTGGTGTAAAATCCACATTTGTTATTATATTATTTTCTTACATTTCTAGAATCAATAAATAACTGGAATATTAACCATCTATCAATCTAATTATTGTAGCAGACATGAAGCTAAAGTTATTGATCTAACACGGCTCCATTCAGTGTTTTGATCGGTTCCACCAGCTGATGTGTCACAGGATAACTAAACGTTATCAGCAATTAAACAGGTGGATGTTAAATCATTAACTCTCTATGACTGGCATCCTTTCTGTACCATCTTGTTGTTAAATTTGCACAAGAATCACTTCTACACAGACAAACCACACCTAGAGATGTAAATAATGTAAATATAAATACATTTATAATAATAATATAACAATTGATATTTATCTGTAGAATGAACATAATGCTTACCTTTTTTTCCTTTGCGTTTGCGTATGTAAAGGACGAGGATGACAATACCAACTCCCACCACCGGAATCAAGACCACTACCACTATCCAACTCTGACTGTCTACAAAAAAATAAATTAATTAATCTTCCAGTGGTTTTCAAGCATCCTGTATTCTAATGTCAGCTGATCTCCTTATACATCAACATGAATGAATCAATCTAGTTTAGATTTATTTCTAGTTTATTTAGTTACCAGCTCCAAGGACAGAATCTTTTAAAAGTCTCTCATTACTAACGAACAGACATCACTTGATCAGGTGATCATTTCTAACAGTGGTTGAATGAATGAGTTAAACTCCTCTTCCACAGATCAGCCCTCTGAGATCACTGTGTAGATATTTACTGATGTGAAACTCACTCTTGAGAAAAGGGTTGAGGACTTCTTTGCTTCTTTCAGAGCTGAATGGATTTTCCACTTTACAGATAAATGAAGGATCCTTCTCCTCCTCCTAGAAATCCAGAAGAAAAACAACATTAGTCTGAAGATCATGAACCAAAATGCTACTTTTGTCTTTATACTTCCAGATTATAGAAGATGATGTTTGGTGTAAAGTCCCAGAGCGATGCTTGAATATGTCACATTCACCTACTAACACCATCATCATGTTTGTACCTTTGTTATGTTGAGCTCCTTGGTTTCACTCTTCATCACATCACCTGACCACCAGGTATAGGTGACTTGTTCAGCGCCTGCAGTGTTGTTGAATTCACAGGTGAAAACACAGTAGGTCATCTTATCATCACAGCGTTTGGAGATAGTGGGAGTAGGAACAGCAGCTGATGGAAACAAACATTTAATTAGAGATCAGATGAATAAATAAATTAATAAATTAAGACAAACTTCAGTCACAGTGTACTTACAGATAAACATTTTAGTTGTTTTGATGGCGTCACCGTTGATCTCTACTGTGTAGCTGCCGCTGTCCTTTGGCGTCAGGTTTGAGATGGTCAGCTCTCCAGTTGTGGTTTTCAGCGTGCAGCGACCTAAAATACAACATCTAATCTGTATTTACAACATAGATTGATTTTGCATCTCTATTTACAGCTCATTAGTCATTACGTGAACGTCTACTGTTGTTATGGCAACAAGAGAAAGCCGACACTAGATGTGGCCAACCGTCCCAAAAACATCCCATAAAATCACAAATTGTCATATTAAGACAAAATCAAGTACAACTACCAGCAGTTACACTCCTTAAACTCTGAGCTAATGTGCTGTTACCTGTCAGGTTGTCATAGTGACCATAGACTGTCACCTAGAACAACATGTCCTCAGCTCTGGACTGACCCATGAACTCTGACCCATAGTAGCAGGAGATGACGAGATAATGTCTATTTGTTTGCTCTTTGTCGTTTTATTCATGCTTTCGTATGTCTTCTCACTAACGCTGCCCGATAGCTCCTTCTTGATGAATGAAGCCATGCCATATTTGGCGATATATGGCGAGCAGGGATTAGCCTGGCCCTGCTATGGCTAACTGTTGCTGTGTACCGCTGCTGCTTTCCTCCTTTCATATGCGAGTCGAAGGCTTTGAGCCCCATGGTCCCTAATGAAAAAGTCTTTTTGTACAATTTGCACACATTGCCTCGTTCTTGTTTTCAGCAGGAGCCAACCACCTCCTAAATAAATCCTCTTCTATCCATTTGTCGTTAAATTTCCACTTCCCCATCTTCGCATGTTTAACCACTCACCTCAACAACCGCATAATGGCGACACGCAGCCCGACGTCAGCGTCTGTCTGACGTACCGTAAAACGGCTATTAATCGCTGAGTCGCTCATTTACTACACAGTATTTTTTAAGTTAATCAAACAAATACAGCTATTAGATGTTTTACAGTTTGCCACTGTGCTTTCCCATCGGCATTACACGAACCTTCTGGAAATTTAATACCTAAAGCAAATTTACGGTAACTTTAAGACAATTTAAGACCTTAATTATCCGGATTTTAATTTAAGACATTTTAAGACTTTTTAAGGACCCGCGGGAACCCTGTGGTTAGGTCCACTGGTGATTCTAAATTGGCCGTAGGTGTGAGTGTGAGTGGTTGTCTGTCTCTCTGTGTTAGCCCTGAGATAGACTGGAGACTCTCGCCATCATGATGGGATAGGCTCCAGCAAACCCCGCAACCCTTAACTGGAATAAGCGGTTACAGAAGATGAATGAATGAATGAAAGGGTTTTCGCGTATTGAATGAATTGTGACATGAATTGTGACTGAACATGTTTTGAGGGTTTAATTAGGTTGATTTAGAAGAATTAAGGATATTTTAAAGGATTATACTTTCTTAAAGAGAACAAGGACTTGACCAACATTCAAAACTCTGTGGATAATCACTGCATACAACCATTAACTGTTAAATAATGAGTGACTGTACCTTTGAAGTCCCCGTAGGAGACAGATTCGCCTCCGTCCCACTTCACAGCAATGGCTGATCCATGTTTCCATACTATACTAGTGATAGTAGCAGCCACAGAGCCTGGACTAAAGACAACTGTGTCTCCTACTTTCTTGTAGATGTCTGGATTATCTGCAAAATAAAAACAAGTTATTTACATCATTTTATAATATTTACTATATCAGATATTTGATGCTGTGACAACTCACCTGTGTTGGAGATGAGGACCGGGTTGACCACTTGGTTGCTCCTTTTAGTACTGACTGGGTTTTCCATCATACACCTGAAGAAAGACAACTTCTCCTCCTAGAAATCCAGTAAAAACTACATTAGATTGAAGCTCATAAAACAAAATCCTGAACATCACAGAGCGATGCATGAATGTGTGAATTACTTCATCTGTCTGTTACTGATTCACACACAGAAATTCACCTTTGTTATGCTGAGCTCCTTGGTTTGACTCTTCGTCACGTTACCTGACCACCAGGTATAGACGACTGGTCCAGAGTCTGTAGTGATGCCTTCACAGGTGAGAACACATTGGGTCTTTTCAGCATCACAGCTTTCTGACACAGTGGGTGTAGGAACTTCAGCTGATGGAAACAAACAAACATTTAATCAGAGATCAGATGAATAAATAATGAATATTGAAGACAAACTTCAGTCACAATGTACTTACAGATAACATTGATTTTAGTTGTTTTGATGGCGTCACCGTTGATCTCTACTGTGTAGCTGCCGCTGTCCTTTGGAGTCAGGTTTGAGATGGTCAGCTCTCCAGTTGTGGTTTTCAGTTTACAGCGATCTGAAAGTATAATTGTTAGATATAATTATAGTTTAATAGTTATTTTACTTGATTTTCAAAGGATGAAAAAGGGGGAAGCATCATGTTGTGAGGGGCTGATGCATTTCAGAAAACAGATGTCATCATGAAGAAGGAAGAGTATGTGGATATTTTAAAGGAACATCTCAGAGGAGGAAGTTAGAGCTTGATCTCAAACCGTTTCTAAGTGGAGCAAAAAGTTTAAGTTTCATTTGAACGATAATTAATAATTCTCTTTTAAAAGGGTTTTCGGGCAGCACAATGGCGAGGTGGTTACTGATGCCCCACAGCAAGAATGTCCTGGGTTCTAATCCATGGGCTGACTGGAGTTTGCATGTTCTCCCTGTGTCTGTGTGGGTTCTCTCCAGGTACTCCAGCTTCATCCCACCATCCAAAGACATGCTGGTTCAGGGTTCTTGCACCATTTTAATAGTCAAATTTAATGCTTTTTAAGACCTCAACAAATATAATTTAAGGCCCAAAAATGTCATGACAGTTTCTGGGGTAGAAAATTCTCCATTTATTTTAATCCCGCTAAAAGACTTTTTCTTTAGGAACCTTTTTTTCCATATAAGGAGACAGAATAATAACACAATAGCAGTCTCTATTGTAAATAAACTTAATAATGAAAGTCCTCAAAACAGCTTGTCCTGAGCCAAAAGGTTGAAAAATCATGTACAAACCTAAAAACAACACTAATGTTATCACATGACATGTTTTGTAACATCCCAAATTCTCCTCAAGATCAAAAACATCCATCCAAACCCCTGACAACTTAATTGTGATAATCTCAATTATTCTATTGATATTATTTGTTAGTTTAATGATTTCTTGCTTGCACACACACACACACACACACACACACACACACACACTAGATACAAAATCATTCTGTCTAGCAGTGGAAAAAGATTCGGGATCCGGCTCATTGAACCAGCCACCAAAGAACACTAAGAATCATGAATCTAGACGTCTACTGAATCGGCTCAGTTGAGTTCTACCACATTTGATTAATATATAATCAATAAACGGCACCATTCAAACATACGTACATTTTGCTTCCCTGCCGAGTGAGATCACAAAATGTACTACTCGACCTGACCACTAGCAGCGCCACCTGCACTCAGCCAGCAGGGATTCATAAGTAGCGAATCTGTAGCGGATCCGCCACTCATGAGTCCCTGCTTAACACAGAGCAGGGAGTCAACAGCCATTCACTCGGTCGGCAGAGAAACGAAACTTAACGTTGTGAGTGAATAAATAGCCTACTCTGCATCCACTCCACGTACATTTAGACCATGAGAAAATAAAATATTATTTCGTAGTAGTGACCCTGTCCTCATTTTTTTTTTTTTTTTTTTTTTACACAGTTTAATTTTGAGCTTTAGGTTTAGGCTTATGTAAGATAGGCTACTTGATATGATTTTCAGTGGCTATGTATCACAACTGATAAATAGCAATAACAGTTAACTGTAATAATTCTGTATTAGGTGTTTACTCTGCTTTATTATGTCTCGAGTGAATGTACTGGAAACACTTTCTTTCTCAATCGGGCCATTTTGGGTCAAGTGACTCAAGTGACTCGCAAAACCTGGCTCATACAAGAGAGTGACTCAGACCGATCCGAATCCCTCAAAAGATCCGGGTTTTACACTACTAATTCTGTGTGTGTCTGTGTCCTATAAATTTAATGGTAAACTTTGCAAATCAGACTAATCTTTTTCTATAGGTTTACTAACTGGTAAAATCATGTATTCTGTGATAAAATACAACATCTAATCTGTATTTACAACATAGATTGATTCTGCATCTCTATTTACAGCTCATTAGTCATTACGTGAACGTCTACTGTTGTTATGGCAACAAGAGAAAGCCGACACTAGATGTGGCCAACCGTCCCAAAAACATCCCATAAAATCACAAATCGTCATATTAAGACAAAATCAAGTACAACTACCAGCAGTTACACTCCTTAAACTCTGAGCTAATGTGTTGTTACCTGTCAGGTTGTCATAGTGACCATAGACTGTCACCTAGAACAACATGTCCTCAGCTCTGGACTGACCCATGAACTCTGACCCATAGTAGCAGGAGATGACGAGATAATGTCTATTTGTTTGCTCTTTGTCGTTTTTTTCATGCTTTCGTATGTCTTCTCACTAACGCTGCCCGATAGCTCCTTCTTGATGAATGAAGCCATGCCATATTTGGCGATATATGGCGAGCAGGGATTAGCCTGGCCCTGCTATGGCTAACTGTTGCTGTGTACCGCTGCTGCTTTCCTCCTTTCATATGCGAGTCGAAGGCTTTGAGCCCCATGGTCCCTAATGAAAAAGTCTTTTTGTACAATTTGCACACATTGCCTCGTTCTTGTTTTCAGCAGGAGCCAACCACCTCCTAAATAAATCCTCTTCTATCCATTTGTCGTTAAATTTCCACTTCCCCATCTTCGCATGTTTAACCACTCACCTCAACAACCGCATAATGGCGACACGCAGCCCGACGTCAGCGTCTGTCTGACGTACCGTAAAACGGCTATTAATCGCTGAGTCGCTCATTTACTACACAGTATTTTTTAAGTTAATCAAACAAATACAGCTATTAGATGTTTTACAGTTTGCCACTGTGCTTTCCCATCGGCATTACACGAACCTTCTGGAAATTTAATACCTAAAGCAAATTTACGGTAACTTTAAGACAATTTAAGACCTTAATTATCCGGATTTTAATTTAAGACATTTTAAGACTTTTTAAGGACGCGCGGGAACCCTGTGGTTAGGTTCACTGGTGATTCTAAATTGGCTGTAGGTGTGAGTGTGAGTGGTTGTCTGTCTCTCTGTGTTAGCCCTGAGATAGACTGGAGACTCTCGCCATCATGATGGGATAGGCTCCAGCAAACCCCGCAACCCTTAACTGGAATAAGCGGTTACAGAAGATGAATGAATGAATGAAAGGGTTTTCGCGTATTGAATGAATTGTGACATGAATTGTGACTGAACATGTTTTGAGGGTTTAATTAGGTTGATTTAGAAGAATTAAGGATATTTTAAAGGATTATACTTTCTTAAAGAGAACAAGGACTTGACCAACATTCAAAACTCTGTGGATAATCACTGCATACAACCATTAACTGTTAAATAATGAGTGACTGTACCTTTGAAGTCCCCGTAGGAGACAGACTCGCCTCCGTCCCACTTCACAGCGATGGTTGATCCATGTTTCCATACTATACTAGTGATAGTAGCAGCCACAGAGCCTGGACTAAAGACAACTGTGTCTCCTACTTTCTTGTATTTGCCTGGATTATCTGCAAATCAAAAACAAGTTATTTAGATCATTTTATAATATTTACTATATCAGATATTTGATGCTGTGACAACTCACCTGTGTTGAAGATGAGGACCGGGTTGACGACTTGGTTGCTCCTTTTAGTACTGACTGGGTTTTTCATCATACACCTGAAGAAAGACGACTTCTCCTCCTAGAAATCCAGTAAAAACTACATTAGATTGAAGCTCATAAAACAAAATCCTGAACATCACAGAGCGATGCATGAATGTGTGAATTACTTCATCTGTCTGTTACTGACTCACACACAAACATTCACCTTTGTTATGCTGAGCTCCTTGGTTTTACTCTTCATCATGTTACCTGACCACCAGGTATAGGTGACTGGTCCAGAGTCTGTAGTGATGCCTTCACAGGTGAGAACACATTGGGTCTTTTCAGCATCACAGCTTTCTGACACAGTGGGTGTAGGAACTTCAGCTGATGGAAACAAACAAACATTTAATCAGAGATCAGATGAATAAATAATGAATATTGAAGACAAACTTCAGTCACAATGTACTTACAGATAACATTGATTTTAGTTGTTTTGATGGCGTCACCGTTGATCTCTACTGTGTAGCTGCCGCTGTCCTTTGGAGTCAGGTTTGAGATGGTCAACTCTCCAGTTGTGGTTTTCAGTTTACAGCGATCTGAAAGTATAATTGTTAGATATAATTATAGTTTAATAGTTATTTTACTTGATTTTCAAAGGATGAAAAAGGGGGAAGCATCATGTTGTGATGGCTGATGCATTTCAGAAAACAGATGTCATCATGAAGAAGGAAGAGTATGTGGATATTTTAAAGGAACATCTCAGAGGAGGAAGTTAGAGCTTGATCTCAAACTGGTTTTCTAAGTGGAGCAAAAAGTTTAAGTTTCATTTGAACGATAATTAATAATTCTCTTTTAAAAGGGTTTTCGGGCAGCACAATGGCGAGGTGGTTACTGATGCCCCACAGCAAGAAGGTCCTGGGTTCTAATCCATGGGCTGACTGGAGTTTGCATGTTCTCCCTGTGTCTGTGTGGGTTCTCTCCAGGTACTCCAGCTTCATCCCACCATCCAAAGACATGCTGGTTCAGGGTTCTTGCACCATTTTAATAGTCAAATTTAATGCTTTTTAAGACCTCAACAAATATAATTTAAGGCCCAAAAATGTCATGACAGTTTCTGGGGTAGAAAATTCTCCATTTATTTTAATCCTACTAAAAGACTTTTTCGTTAGGGACCTTTTTTTCCATATAAGGAGACAGAATAATAACACAATAGCAGTCTCTATTGTAAATAAACTTAATAATGAAAGTCCTCAAAACAGCTTGTCCTGAGCCAAAAGGTTGAAAAATCATGTACAAACCTAAAAACAACACTAATGTTATCACATGACATGTTTTGTAACATCCCAAATTCTCCTCAAGATCAAAAACATCCATCCAAACCCCTGACAACTTAATTGTGATAATCTCAATTATTCTATTGATATTATTTGTTAGTTTAATGATTTCTTGCTTGCACACACACACACACCCACACACACACACACACACACACACACACTAGATACAAAATCATTCTGTCTAGCAGTGGAAAAAGATTCGGGTTCCGGCTCATTGAACCAGCCACCAAAGAACACTAAGAATCATGAATCTAGACGTCTACTGAATCGGCTCAGTTGAGTTCTACCACATTTGATTAATATATAATCAATAAACGGCACCATTCAAACATACGTACATTTTGCTTCCCTGCCGAGTGAGATCACAAAATGTCAGACATGGGGACTTGTGACTTGGTGACTTGGACTCGAGTCGACTCGAGTCGCTATTTTTATGACTTGTGACTTGACTTGACAAAAACTAAAATACTTGAGACTTGACTCGGACTTGGAAGTTAAAGACTCGGGACTTGACTTGACTTGAGACACGATGACTTGAAAGACTTGCGTTATTCACATCATGTTTTCTATTTGAATATAAAATATATAAATTATTTAAAAAAATAAAGGTGACAACCGAGCTGGAGCGCAGGCTGAGCTGCCCCCCTCCGGAATTATGAAATGGTTTCACCCAAAGAGAGAAACGTTTCTCTCACGTTGCGTATCACTCGATGTCACTGGACCTCCTCTGGTCCGTTTACCGCTTCATTCGCATTTCGTCCAGTGCGTCGGTGGCATTCACAGTTAGTTCCGTGTGTTCTTTATTAAATATAACTACTAGCAGTACGCCGAAATTAAACTACAAATGAGACCTGGAAGTCCGGTTTGGAATGTGTTGCTGCACCGAGACGGTACGGCCATACGGCGCTGGCGAAGCGGGGAGATTTTTTTCGTCACGTAACGTTTGTTAGCGTTATGGAGTTTGGCCTCCTTTTGGATACGATACTTCTTCTGTCACATGAACTTGTAAACGTGCAAATTTGCTGTTATTTGCTATCATGGTGGCTAGCAAGCTATACGTTATAATGTATGTTTGTTTACGCTCATTACAAAAGTTCCGGGTCACGTAAACCCGACCAATTAAATATTAAAATCAAATTCAGTCCTGTTTCCCGTTTTTCCATTTTTGGAACTTTTATTTTGATCTGAGCCTAAAATTGAAATATGAAAAACCAGCCATTTTTTCGTTTTGCGTTAGATTAAAAAACAAATAACAAAATAACCAGTCACTTTTTCATATTTTTGATTGCCATTTGAAAATGGAAAGAACTAATAATACACGAATCCGAGTGTCATTAGTTATTTTCCATTTAAATTCAGTATATATATACGTCTGCCATATGTTGCCACCCCTCAAAAATTCCTGCCCCCCTCTCGCCACCCCATAAATATTTTTCTAGATCCGCCCCTGGTCATGACTGGATCAGGACACTATCATCAGTCATTTGTCATTTACTGACAGTTACTTATATCACTTTAAGATCAGATTCTGCAGGTAAAATTACAATAATAAGGTGACTTGACTTGGACTTGACTTGACCTACTACAGGACTTGACTTGACTTGACTTGACATAGCCTGTGACTTGACTTGACTTGACTTGCCCAAGAAAAAAAATGCTTGGGACTTACTTGAGACTTGAAGGTTAAGACTTGAGACTTACTTGAGACTTGCACATGTGTGACTTGGTCCCATCTCTGCAAAATGTACTACTCGACCTGACCACTAGCAGCGCCACCTGCACTCAGCCAGCAGGGATTCATAAGTAGCGAATCTGTAGCGGATCCGCCACTCATGAGTCCCTGCTTAACACAGAGCAGGGAGTCAACAGCCATTCACTCGGTCGGCAGAGAAACGAAACTTAACGTTGTGAGTGAATAAATAGCCTACTCTGCATCCACTCCACGTACATTTAGACCATGAGAAAATAAAATATTATTTCGTAGTAGTGACCCTGTCCTCATTTTTATTTATTTTTTTTTTTTTACACAGTTTAATTTTGAGCTTTAGGTTTAGGCTTATGTAAGATAGGCTACTTGATATGATTTTCAGTGGCTATGTATCACAACTGATAAATAGCAATAACAGTTAACTGTAATAATTCTGTATTAGGTGTTTACTCTGCTTTATTATGTCTCGAGTGAATGTACTGGAAACACTTTCTTTCTCAATCGGGCCATTTTGGGTCAAGTGACTCAAGTGACTCGCAAAACCTGGCTCATACAAGAGAGTGACTCAGACCGATCCGAATCCCTCAAAAGATCCGGGTTTTACACTACTAATTCTGTGTGTGTCTGTGTCCTATAAATTTAATGGTAAACTTTGCAAATCAGACTAATCTTTTTCTATAGGTTTACTAACTGGTAAAATCATGTATTCTGTGATAAAATACAACATCTAATCTGTATTTACAACATAGATTGATTCTGCATCTCTATTTACAGCTCATTAGTCATTACGTGAACGTCTACTGTTGTTATGGCAACAAGAGAAAGCCGACACTAGATGTGGCCAACCGTCCCAAAAACATCCCATAAAATCACAAATCGTCATATTAAGACAAAATCAAGTACAACTACCAGCAGTTACACTCCTTAAACTCTGAGCTAATGTGTTGTTACCTGTCAGGTTGTCATAGTGACCATAGACTGTCACCTAGAACAACATGTCCTCAGCTCTGGACTGACCCATGAACTCTGACCCATAGTAGCAGGAGATGACGAGATAATGTCTATTTGTTTGCTCTTTGTCGTTTTTTTCATGCTTTCGTATGTCTTCTCACTAACGCTGCCCGATAGCTCCTTCTTGATGAATGAAGCCATGCCATATTTGGCGATATATGGCGAGCAGGGATTAGCCTGGCCCTGCTATGGCTAACTGTTGCTGTGTACCGCTGCTGCTTTCCTCCTTTCATATGCGAGTCGAAGGCTTTGAGCCCCATGGTCCCTAATGAAAAAGTCTTTTTGTACAATTTGCACACATTGCCTCGTTCTTGTTTTCAGCAGGAGCCAACCACCTCCTAAATAAATCCTCTTCCATCCATTTGTCGTTAAATTTCCACTTCCCCATCTTCGCATGTTTAACCACTCACCTCAACAACCGCATAATGGCGACACGCAGCCCGACGTCAGCGTCTGTCTGACGTACCGTAAAACGGCTATTAATCGCTGAGTCGCTCATTTACTACACAGTATTTTTTAAGTTAATCAAACAAATACAGCTATTAGATGTTTTACAGTTTGCCACTGTGCTTTCCCATCGGCATTACACGAACCTTCTGGAAATTTAATACCTAAAGCAAATTTACGGTAACTTTAAGACAATTTAAGACCTTAATTATCCGGATTTTAATTTAAGACATTTTAAGACTTTTTAAGGACCCGCGGGAACCCTGTGGTTAGGTTCACTGGTGATTCTAAATTGGCCGTAGGTGTGAGTGTGAGTGGTTGTCTGTCTCTCTGTGTTAGCCCTGAGATAGACTGGAGACTCTCGCCATCATGATGGGATAGGCTCCAGCAAACCCCGCAACCCTTAACTGGAATAAGCGGTTACAGAAGATGAATGAATGAATGAAAGGGTTTTCGCGTATTGAATGAATTGTGACATGAATTGTGACTGAACATGTTTTGAGGGTTTAATTAGGTTGATTTAGAAGAATTAAGGATATTTTAAAGGATTATACTTTCTTAAAGAGAATAAAGACTTGACCAACATTCAATACTCTGTGGATAATCACTGCATACAACCATTAACTGTTAAATAATGACTGACTGTACCTTTGAAGTCCCCGTAGAAGACAGACTCGCCTCCGTCCCACTTCACAGCAACGGTTGATCCATGTTTCCATACTATACTAGTGATAGTAGCATCCACAGAGCCTGGACTAAAGACAACTGTGTCTCCTACTTTCTCGTATTTGCCTGGATTATCTGCAAATTAAAAACAAGTTATTTAGATCATTTTACAATATTTACTATATTAGATATTTGATGCTGTGACAACTCACCTGTGTTGAAGATGAGGACCGGGTTGACCACTTGGTTGCTTCTTTTAGTACTGAATGGGTTTTTCATCGTACACCTGAAGAAAGACGACTTCTCCTCCTAGAAATCCAGTAAAAACTACATTAGATTGAAGCTCATAAAACAAAATCCTGAACATCACAGAGCGATGCATGAATGTGTGAATTACTTCATCTGTCTGTTACTGATTCACACACAAACATTCACCTTTGTTATGCTGAGCTCCTTGGTTTGACTCTTCATCACGTCACCTGACCACCAGGTATAGGTGACTGGTTCAGCGTCTGTAGTGATGCCTTCACAGGTGAGAACACATTGGGTCTTTTCAGCATCACAGCTTTCTGACACAGTGGGTGTAGGAACTTCAGCTGATGGAAACAAACAAACATTTCATTAGAGTTCAGATAAATAAATAAATTAATATTCAAGACAAACTTTAGTCACAATGTACTTACAGATAACCATGATTTCAGGTATTTTGATCTCTACTGTGTAGCTGCCACTGTCCTTTGGAGTCAGGTTTGAGATGGTCAGCTCTCCAGTTGTGGTTTTCAGTGTGCAGCGACCTAAAAGTATAATTGTTAGATATAATTGGAAAAAATTAGAATCACGATTTTTTTGGTCAAGATTGAAATCACGATTCTTCAAACGATTCTTTTTTGAGTTTGAAAATAAAATGCATTTATTCGGCATTTCGGCAAAAAAACTCACTGTAAACCCGCCGTTCAATTTGGGAGAGACCCAGAGGACTGTCCCCCGCGCCCCCTCCCCTTTCCCTTTCTCTTTCTCACACACACCTTCTGTGCACGGCACCTTCTCAGAAAGCAGGGGCGTCTGCAGCTGAGGGGGCGACAATTTGCCAGTTCCCCACACAGATATGACAGATACTAGAAAACCATGTAGCGGCGCAGATGTATTCGTTTATTTATTTTTTTTCCAAGTGCTCGTGCCGCCCCCCTTGTGTTTTTTTAATACTTTTATTTTTTTTTGCTTTTATATAAACATAACAGAAGGATGAGGTCTGGCATTTATACATATGCAGAGCAAAGTCAGGTATAAGTGCAGGTCACTGGAAGGTCTAGTTACAAACATAAAAATAAAAGAATCACAGTATACATATACATTATAAATCCACATGGTTAAAACAGCCCCATTTTTTCCAATATTTGTCTCCCTTCTCCTTTTGTAAGCGAATAGTGAAGGTCATTTTCTCCATAATGCATATAGAGTTGATTATGTTGATAAGAAGGATGACGGTCGGGGGGTTCCTCTGGAGCCAGCATTTTGTAATTGCCTTTTTACTGGCAACCAAAAAGATCTTTAGAAGGTAGGAGTCACTCTTACTGAGATCCCTGGGGATATGTCCAAGGTACATTGAGGTAAAAGAAAAGTCAAGTCTCAGATCCAGGACCTCTGAAACCAATCGGCCCACTTCTTTCCAAAAAGGCACAATATAAGGGCATGACCAAAAAATGTGAGCATGATCTGCCCGAACCGACCCACACCCCCTCCAGCAGGAGCACTGAGACCCACTCAGTTTAGATTTTTGGTTAGGGTTAATAAAAAAACGAGTAAGATTTTTCCAACTAAAATCCCTCCAAAGCAAGGAGTTAGTAGAGGAAGACTGGGTCTCCCATATTTGGAGCCACACATCCTCTGAGATTACCGTATTGGTTTCCTTTTCCCAGCGCTCTCTTATATAGTTGCTCGAATTTTTATTCATTAAGGAAAGACCCTTGTATAATTTGCCAATGATACCTTTCATGTTTTTTGATTTATAAGCATCAATAAATATCTGTATTATTCTCGAGGTCTCAGTAGGGGGCCTTATTTCCTTTAAAAAAAAGTGTCGAATCTGTAGGTACCGATAGAAGTCTTCTTTGCCTAGCTCATATACCTGGCATAAGTCCTCAAAACTATTCAGTCTTCCATTTGTTAATATTCGACAGAAGGCACTAATACCTCGCTTGGCCCATTGTCGGTACCTGTGGTCCTGTGACGCTGGAAGGAACTGTGGGTCATATGCAGGCCAGCTCAACAATCTTATCTCTCCATGTAGCTGATATCTCTTCACCACCTCCAACCATGCCCCCAGAGAGAAAACAACAAACTGATTTTGGAGCTGGAGAGCCTGATTAGCTCTGCTGGCACAACCCAGTACCGACTGTATAGGTATGTCCATTAAAGACAACTCGATGTCCTTCCATCTGGCCTCATATGCTGGGTCGCACCAGCATACAAGAGGCCTCAACTGAGCAGACAGACAGTAATCTCGAAGACATGGTAGAGCCATGCCCCCCGCATTCCCCGGCAGCTGTAATGTTGAGTATCTCACTCTGGGTTTTTTATTATTTCAGATAAACCTTGACAGATGTCTGTCCCATTCCCTAAACTGTTTAGGAGGCACCTCCACTGGAAGTGCTGTGAATAGATATAATAGTCTTGGAAGGATGTTCATTTTAATTGTCCTTATTTTGCCACCGAAGTCGAGGGGGAGCAAGGCCCACCTATTCAAGTCATCATACACTGCCCTGTTAACTTGTTTATAATTGACTTCAAACAACTGTGACAAGTCCTTCGTAAGAAGGACTCCCAGATATTTAATGTGCTGCTGATGCCAGTGAAACGGGTGTTCCTCCATCAGCTTTGGAGAAGGGGCAAAATTAAAGGCTAAAACTTGAGTTTTCTGCTCGTTTAATTTATAACCTGAGAGTCTCCCATAGTTCCCAAGTATTTTCATCAGCAGTGAAATTCCATATTCAGGATTTTTAAGTGTTACACCGCCCCCCTTGTGTTATGAAAAAATGCCGCCCCGGGCGACTGCCCGGTTCGCCCGTGCCTAAAACCGCTACTGGGCGCAGATATCACACTGTAGCACATTTTGCACATTATGTGGGCCTGTGCTTCGTCGGATTCTCCGAATCTGAAGTGTTGCCATACAAGAGAACTTGTTTTACCCTTTTTATCGACCAAACGGGACCGTCCTCCCTCTGCCATCTCGCTCGCGCTGTTTTCTGAATAAGATGAGTGTTGCAGGTCACCACACACACAGAGCTCGTGGGGCCGCGTTGAATGCTCTGGGGGAGCGACTGAATTGCGCATGCAAAACCTCACAGACAACGGAAAATGGCAAAAGAATCGTTCCAACTCGATTTTATTAATTTGGAGATCGTTTGAACCAAGAATCGAAATCGTGATCAAAATTAGATTAATTGCACAGCCCTATCTCCGGGTACTCTAGCTTCCTCCCACCATCCAAATGCTGGTTCAGGGTTCTTGCACCATTTTAATAGTCAAATTTAATGCTTTTTAAGACCTCAACAAATATAATTTAAGACCCAAAAATGTCATGACAATTTCTGAGGTAGAAAATTCTCCATTTATTTTAATCCTACTAAAAGACTTTTTCATTAGGGACCTTTTTTTCATATAAGGAGACAGAATAATAACACAATAGCAGTCTCTGTTGTAAATAAACTTAATAATGAAAGTCCTCAAAACAGCCTGTCCCGAGCCAAAAGGTTGAAAAATCATGTACAAACCTAAAAACAACACTAATGTTATCACGACATGTTTTGTAACATCCCAAATTCTCCTCAAGATTAAAAACATCCATCCAAACCCCTGACAACTTAATTGTGATAATCTCAATTATTCTATAGAGAGCCGAAGTCCCGCCCCCTCTACTTCCGGGTTATGGGACCTATCTTTCGAAAAAATATGAAGGGCAGTCTATGGCGAAAGATAAATTATTTTCTGGTCCCGATCGACTTGTGCCTTGGATTATACATATGTTGTTTTTCAGAATAAAAAAATGATTTTACATGTCAAGAATGTCACAGTTTGTCGCAAGATAGTTCAGTGAAACGCTACGGAAAATACGTAATTAAACGAACTACAAGTCCCGCATGCTGGCGCGTACAGAACCGACCAAAACTCCCTTCGTGTAACTACAGCTCTCGACATGACCCGATTTATAATGATTGTCACCTCGTTTGATGCTTCTGCCTTCGTCCTGGAAGAAGACGGTAAAGCTCAACAAGGAGACAGCCATAGTTCTCTAGTGACGTACATTGTTCGAGACGAGAGATGTAGTTCACTAAGCGATCTCATACAAAACCTAATGTTGTTCAGCTTATTTACGTCAAATAATTTATCTCTTGACTTGAAAAATTATCTTTTAAATTCACACACATCATATGTGAAATTCATGCCACAATTCGAACGGGACCAAAAAATAATTATGATCTCTCCATAGACTGCCGTTCATATTTTTTCGAAAGATAGGTCCCATGACCCGGAAGTAGGGGGGCGGGACTTCGGCTCTCTATTAATATTATTTGTTATTTTAATGATTTCTTGCTTGCACACACACACACATTAGCTACAAAATCATTCTGTGTGTGTCTGTGTCCTATAAATTTAATGGTAAACTTTGCAAATCAGACTAATCTTTTTCTATAGGTTTACTAACTGGTAAAATCATGTATTCTGTGATAAAATACAACATCTAATCTGTATTTACAACATAGATTGATTCTGCATCTCTATTTACAGCTCATTCGTCATTACGTGAACGTCTACTGTTGCTATGGCAACAAGAGCAAGTCGACACTAGATGTGGCGAACCGTCCCAAAAACATCCCATAAAATCACAAATCATCATATAAAGACAAAATCAACTACAGCTGCCAACAGTTACACTCCTTAAACTCTGACCTAATGTGTTGTTACCTGTCAGGTTGATGAATGAAGCCATGCCATATTTGGCGATATATGGCGAGCAGGGATTAGCCTGGCCCTGCTATGGCTAACTGTTGCTGTGTACCGCTGGTGCTTTCCTCCTTTCATATGCGAGTCGAAGGCTTTGAGCCCCATGGTCCCTAATGAAAAAGTCTTTTTGTACAATTTGCACACATTGCCTCGTTATTATTTTCAGCAGGAGCCAACCACCTCCTAAATAAATCCTCTTCTATCCATTTGCATGTTTAACCGCTCACCTCCACCGCGGAATGGCAACACGCAGCCCGACGTCAGCGTCTGTCTGACATACCGTAAAGAAGTCTTGACAATGAATAACGTCATTCATCCAACCAAATGAACTCTGCAGGATAACAATACCAGGGTGCTGGAGTGGTGCTTCTTGGATACAAGATGTTTTTTTTTAAATTGGAAGTGGAATTCTTTGCCGTCGACAGAGGCTTTTCACCAACGCAGAGTGTGCATTTTACCGTGATGTTGTTCTTGTCCTTTTCGCAGGCGAATTGAAAATAATGTGCATACTTCCACGATTTAAAAGCTGTCCTCTCTGCCATCTTGCCGGCGGTTCGAAAACACTCACACATACACATACACACACACACAGGTAACGTAGGTTAGCAGGGGACAGACGCATCATCACAGCGCTGCGCCTCCGCTGACACATCCCCAGGTGGCACAGTACTGTCTGACAAAAAGCAGCTGCAGTCGGAATTTTCTTTCCTTATCCGGAGAAATTCTTAAAGTAACGGATTACTTTTCAAAAAAAATAACGAAGTTACTGATTACTTAACACACAAAACTAACGCGTTACGTTACAAGTTACACGAAAAAAGTAATTAGGCCCCGTTTGTAACGCGTTACCCACAACACTGTTTACTACACAGTATTTTTTAAGTTAATCAAACAAATACAGCTATTAGATGTTTTACAGTTTGCCACTGTGCTTTCCCATCGGCATTACACGAACCTTCTGGAAATTTAATACCTAAAGCAAATTTATGGTAACTTTAAGACAATTTAAGACCTTAATTATCCGGATTTTAATTTAAGACATTTTAAGACTTTTTAAGGACCCACGGGAACCCTGTGGTTAGGTTCACTGGTGATTCTTAGGCTGCGTTCAGACTGCAGACGAATCTGATTCAAATCTGATTCCTTCTCATATCCGATTTTTAGGGCTGACTGTTCACACTGCCTTTAGCAAGTGTCCAAATCGGATATGGTTCTGTTCAGACTGGGCCACATTCTTCACCGATCTGATAGGTTGCTGTAGCAACGAGCGGAAGCGTCATTCGCGTAAGTCAGTGTTTTTCAACCTTTTTTGAGCCAAGGTACATTTTTTTCATTGAAAAAATCACAAGGCACACCACCAACCGAAAATGTTAAAAAATGAAGCTCTGTAGCCTGAAGTAACAATATAAAGTCATTCTTGTCAAAGTGAATAGGAATCAAATAAACACAAAGAAAAAAGTCTTATACCGTATTTCCTCTAATACAGGCCCGGGCCTTTATTTGACTCAAGCACATCGTGGTCCAGGCCTTTATTGGAAAGAGGCCAGAATTAGAGGCAGGCCTCAATTTCTATTTGAGCAAAACGAACTACGAGTAGAATTAATAAAAACAAGATTTTGTGTCTATTTCAACCTATAAAATACTAGGTTCATTCATTGAATTCGTACAGTTACCATAACATGGTATGCATACAGAACATTAACAACAAATGAGCGGCGCGACGCGGTCGGAGCGCACTGAGGACAGTGAGTCCGCCGCCGGTCGGCAGTCGCGCCGGGAGCGAAGGGGCCCCGTCCCTCCCCGCACGGAGAGAGGGCGCAGTGAGCACTGATTCCACGACCCCAGGGAAGCGGTGAGGTGAGATGCGGGGGGTCGCTGTAAAGCTCGCGGCCGGAGCTGACGAGCCACCTTCGCCCCGAGCACTTCCAGGCCGACCCAGAGCCGGTCGCGGCGCACCGCCACGGAGGAAATGCGCCCGGCAGGGGCCGGCCGACGCCGGGGAGAGGTCCCGCTGAGGGGATCCTCCCACACCGTGCCGCCGAAACCCTGACCCGCCGAGATGGTTCTACTAATATCTAATAATAATAATATGGTTCTAATGACGATCTCTCACGGCACACTAGTGTGCCGCGGCACAGTGGTTGAAAAACACTGGCGTAAGTGACGTCACGGACAGTCAAAACCCATCTGAGTGTTGGGAGCTGTTCAGACTGAGACGCATCTGTCCATATCCGATACGAATGCGATATGAAACTACCTCTGGATGTGGTTTGCAACCGTTTGGCAAAAATCGGATTTCATGTGATCTGTCACTGTTCAGACTTCAAAATCGAGATCCGATTCAAATCTGAATGGGCTAAAAATCGGATTTTGGCTGGCAGTCTGAACGCAGCCTAAATTGGCCGTAGGTGTGAGTGTGAGTGGTTGTCTGTCTCTCTGTGTTAGCCCTGAGATAGACTGGAGACTCTCGCCATCATGATGGGATAGGCTCCAGCAAACCCCGCAACCCTTAACTGGAATAAGCGGTTACAGAAGATGAATGAATGAATGAAAGGGTTTTCGCCAACTTTAAACCTGGATTGTGACTGATTGTGTTTTTGAGGGTTTAATTAGGTTGATTTAGAAGAATTAAGGATATTTTAAAGGATTATACTTTCTTGAAGAGAATAAAGACTTGACCAACATTCAAAACAATCACTACATACATCCATTAACTGTTAAATAATGAGTGACTGTACCTTTGAAGTCCCCGTAGGAGACAGATTCGCCTCCGTCCCACTTCACAGCAATGGTTGATCCATGTTTCCATATTATGCTGGTGATGTTAGCAGCCACAGAGCCTGGACTAAGGACAACTGTGTCTCCTACTTTCTTGTATTTGTCTGGATTATCTGCAAATTAAAAACAAGTTATTTAGGCCTATATCATTTTATAATATTTACTATATCAGATATTTGATGAGGAGGACAGCTAAACATTAATATAGATTTATTTGCTGTGTAAATCTCAACAAAACTTAAACTTACCAAAGCTGGCCTGGACAGTTTCCAGAGTTAGAAGTGTGATCAACACGGTGGTTAAAGACTTCATCGTCCTCTAAATTCATTTAAATCTGACAGAAAACACACTACTGCTAATAATGTTAGAAACTATTCCAGGAAACAAAAGCTGTGATTAAATTAAATTAAGCAGTATTTAAACGACAACCGGGAGCAACTGCGCTGTTGGGTGGTGCACCTGTCAAACTGAAAGGCAATAAATTGCGCAGTTACATTGTTTGCACTTCCTCAAAAACGTTTGCGGTTTCTGCCGTAAAAAGGCTAAATTTCCTCAAAAATATAAATTAATCGGTTTATTTATTATGCATGCGCTTGAAACAGATGAAGTTTAGAAACGTTTCTTATATTAACTAATTAATCTCCCCAGGATACCTCTCCTCTTCCCGTTTCACAGTTTCCGATCTGACTCCACCCTCTTCACCTTTGCTCCTAAACTTAGCTTAGCTGCTCATTAGCAATTTAGCACAGCCATGATACATACCTGTAAACGGTATCAAGCTAGTTAGCCATTAGCCTATTAATATTTACCAAATATTAATAAAGTAATAAAACACCAAGAGACTTATCTGAGATTCTGAAATGAAACAGCTCGAATATAAAAATATAAAAAATGTGTATATATTAATATATTATTATTATTTTGCTAGGTTGCCAGCACTGTTTTCAGTGCCAGGCTGGTCCATGCCCACTTTCGGATAGCTAGCCAACTTAAGTTAGTTAGCTGCTCATTAATTTAGCCATTTAGCTAATATACACAGCAATGATACATACCTGCCTGTAAACCAGGGGTGTCAAACTGATCCGTGAAAGGGCCACTGTGGCTGCAGGTTTTCATTCCAACCATGCAGCACCCATGCAGTGGGTGTGGCTGGCAAGTTTTTGTTCCAGTCAAGCAAGAGGACACCTGAAAGACTGCGTGAAGGCAGTTCAGTTGATTGATTGAGCCAAGTCAGGTGTGCTGCTGCATGGTTGGAATGAAAACCTGTAGCCACAGCGGCCCTTTCACGGATCAGTTTGACACCTGTGCTGTAAACGTATCGAGCTAGTTAGCCTATTATTGAAACCTATCTGATAAATAAGACAAACACTGATAGCAGTGTAGCTTCACCTGAGGTACAGGAGGAAGCTCTTCTCTAAAATCATCTCTGGTCAGCAGCAGTAATCAGCTCTCAGCTTTAAACTAGTGACAGTGATGATAAATGTATTTGGATCCATTCAAAGCACCATCTGGACTCTGAGGACATCTTGACTTTAAAGATGATCCCTGAGATAACGTCATTTAATATCACATGAAAGCTGAACAGTGGCAGGACTGAACTGAAATGTGAAGTCACGTGAAAAAGTTAAAACTACAAGTAAGACATAAGACATAAGACATGTTTATTAATCCCATGTATGGGAAATTTCCTTGTCACAGCAGCACGGAATTTGGCAAAATATGTATACAAAAAAAAAACAATGATGACATCGACAGGGGAGTTACCAAAAATAAACACAATACAAATTTGAAAAATATATACAAAAAATAACAATACTCTGAAAAATATCTAGAGAAAAAACAGAAATATAAAGACATTCTGTATATACAGTGTGCTGGTGGAATAAACTTTACAAATAAATAATGTAACCCTTAAGGTGTGAATGGGGGTGAAACTTATTGAGGACAGAAGTTAAGACGGTAGATTGATGGCAGATTATATCTCAGTCCTCTCCTTTACACCTCTTTCAAACCATCTGTCTTCTCTGGCTAACATTTGGACCTCCTTTCTTCAAAGGAGTGTCCCTTGTCCTTCAGGTGTAGGTGGGCAGCTGAATCGTTTCCTGATGAGATTGTTCTCCTGTGGTGGTTCATGAGTTTGTGGATGGGTTGTTTGGTTTCTCCAATGTACAAGTCTGCAGACCTAAAAAAAAAAAAAAAACTCTACATGTCCAGTTGCCTTTCTTAAACGCTATTTGGATAAACCATGACCTGGATGACTGAGAACCTTCACAGGCGTTAAACCATGTCCCTACTGCAGAGACTTCAACTAGACTCTGGTTCCTGCTGTGGACACACAACAAGTTCAGAGGAATATATTTCACCGCCCTAACGTCCCTGCTCAAGTGATTTGTGAGATCTGTTTCCAGCTTCAACGTCCTGCAGAGTCCTTGTACGTAACGTGAACTCTCTCATTTGTTAAATAACTAAATAAGTGACATGCAGCTCTAACATGTTCAAGAAGAACTGAGGCTGAACATGATCGAACTCTACTTACTTGCAGTTCACACTCTAGTAACCTCTTTGTCCTCAGTGGTAATTTAGTCCTGATTGGACGATTCTTAGACAAATAAAAGAGTAAAAAAAATATAATCAGGATCACATTCACCAGCTGCATGCTTGTTTGCATCAAGTAATGGTTCAGTCGCCACCTCTGTCAAAGGACATATTGATCACACAGAGTAGATTCAAGTTTACTGTTGATAAAACACTGATAGAAGAGTCTAAATAATCATCAGGACCACAATGTATCTGTTCCACTGTCCAATATTTACATTATTAAACAATATTTTACTCATCAGGTTCATTGTTGATAACACAGTTCACAGCTTGGGGAGCTAATGAAGAGAATCAAAATTGAACAGAGACCTGGGGCAGCATTTCACTCACCAACTTTATCGTTGTCATCAAGACGATTTTCTTGGTTCACTGTCAAAAAATAAATAAATAAAAAAAAGAATTGGGATGACCAGCACACATCTCAAAACATATTTACAATGTACAGTATGAGCACCTTTACAGTCTGACTTTGCTCCCGGTTCATTGTAAAGGTGGATAATCTGTAGCACATATAAAAAGAACAACAATGGACCCAGAACAGAGCCCTGTGGGACACCACCTCATAGAAACACTGTGCCAGACAGAACCAATCCAAGGAAGACACAGAAATACTCTGACTTTAAGAAGAGATGTTTCTGCTTAGTGATATTTAAGAAAACACGACTAAAAAGAGAATATTTGGTTGCAAATCAGCTATAATATTAAATATCATTTCACTCTCCGGCTCCATTTTTGGCATCTTTATCCGTCTTGTTCACTGTTAAATAATAAAAGACCAGAACATCTGTCACTTGGTGTAAAATCCACATTTGCAATTTATATGGTAGACTATGAACTGATCAATCTATAAATCACTTCACAATCTAATCATTAGTTGCAGCCATAAAGCTCCATTCAGTGATATGATTAATACCAACAGCTGATTCAGAAGCTGCAGCTCCGTGTGACACAAGACATTTGAATAAAGACACAAACTTTAATGAACAAAGTAGATATTCAGTCTTGATTGGATGGTTCTTGAAATGTAAAAATAATCACCAGAACCACCGCTGCTTTTTTTGTTTTTTTACCATCATTAAATAAAATTTTACTCAGCAGAAGTAACAGGCAATGATGATTCTGCTGTCATAAAATAAAATAATCATATCTTGTAAAATTTGTCATTATTTTCTTACATTTCTAGAACAAACTATGAACTGATCAATCAATAAATAACTGGAATATTAACCATCTATCAATCTAATGATTGTGGCAGCCATGAAGCTAAAGTTATTGATCTAACACGGCTCCGTTCAGTGTTTTGATCGGTTCCACCAGCTGACGTGTCACAGGATAACTAAATGTTATCAGCTTCCTGTTTACAAAATGATTCCCCTTTAATTGTATTTAGTGAAATAATTAAATAGGTGGATGTTAAATTAACCCTCTATGACTGGTATCCTTTCTGCACCATCTTGTTGGGAAATTTGTATAAGAATCACTTCTACACAGACAAACCACACCTAGAGATGTAAATATAAATACATTTATAATAATATGACAATGGATATTTAATATGTAGAATAAATGTGATGTTTTGTGAATTCTTACCTTTTTTTGCTTTGTATTTGTAAAAGACAGTAACTGTTAAGGTTTTGTCCAAGGGGGGAGGTAGGACCTAAACGCAGGACAAAAAGTGAGGAGGCGCGAGTCGGCAAAACAGGTCTTTAATTAAATAAAAAGAAAACAAAAAGCGCTGCAGAAAGAGCAGGATCTCCGGCAAACTAAAATCCAAAACTCTCAAAAGACAAAATAAAGGAGACAAGAGACTCAGGCAAAAAACACTAGAAACACATCGGGGTGGCAAAAACACAGAAGACCAAAAACCATGGGGACACAGGGTAACAAACCATAGGGAATGACGCGACAGGAACAAATGGGAAGGCAGGGCTATATATGCACACACAAGGAACCAAGAGGTGACGAGACACAGGTGACAGAAATCAAGAGGCACAGGGAGAAACCAATGATCTAATCAACACAAGGAGTAAAACAGGAAATCAAAAACTCAACAAAGTAGAACAGGAAACAGGGAGACAAGAAACATGAACAAAACTCAAAACGTGAACACAGAAACAGAACCATGACAGTACCCCCTCCTCAAGGGACGGATTCCAGACGTCCCAAAAAAAAAAAAAAAAAATCCTAAATCACAGTCCAAAACTCAAAAGGGAGGGTGGAGGGGGCGCGGAAGGCGGGAACCAGGGAGGCCGGGCCGACAGGGCAGAGAGTTCTGGGGGCCGGCCGGGAGGCCGGGCCGACAGGGCAGAGAGTTCTGGGGGCCGACCGGGAGGCCGGGCCGACAGGGCAGAGA
This sequence comes from Chelon labrosus, assembly GCF_963514085.1. Classification (NCBI taxonomy): domain Eukaryota; kingdom Metazoa; phylum Chordata; class Actinopteri; order Mugiliformes; family Mugilidae; genus Chelon; species Chelon labrosus. The sequence continues at coordinate 11,749,528 of NC_140357.1, read as the reverse complement.
CCGGCGGACCCACCTCGGCAACAGGAGCAGGATTCCGACCCGCCTTGGGAACAGGATGAGGATCCAGCACAGGAACAGGATGAGGATCCAGCACAGGAACAGGATGAGGATCCAGCACAGGAACAGGATGAGGATCCAGCACAGGAACAGGATGAGGATCCAGCACAGGAACAGAAGCAGGAGCCGGTCCAGGGACCACCTCGGGAACGGGGGCAGGAGCCAGTCCAGGATCCACCTCGGGAACACGAGCAGGAACCGGGGTCCGAGCCACCTCGAGAACGGGAGAAGAAGCCGGGGTCCGAGCCACCTCGAGAACGGGAGCAGAAGCCGGGGTCCGAGACACCTCGAGAACCAGAGAAGAGGCGACCCTCGGAGCCGGGACGGGAACCAGGGAAGAGGCGACCCTCGGAGCCGGGACGGGAACCAGGGAAGAGGCGACCCTCGGAGCCGGAACGGGAACCAGGGAAGAGGCGAGCCTCGGAGCCGGAACGGGAACCAGGGAAGAGGCGACCCTCGGAGCCGGAACGGGAACCAGGGAAGAAGCGACCCTCGGAGCCAAAGCTGAAGCGACCCTCGGAGCCGGGACAGGAGCCGGAGCTGAGGCGACCCTCGGAGCCGGGACAGGAGCCGGAGCTGAGGCGACCCTCGGAGCCGGAACGGGAACCAGGGAAGAGGCGAGCCTCGGAGCCGGAACGGGAACCAGGGAAGAGGCGACCCTCGGAGCCGGAACGGGAACCAGGGAAGAAGCGACCCTCGGAGCCAAAGCTGAAGCGACCCTCGGAGCCGGGACAGGAGCCGGAGCTGAGGCGACCCTCGGAGCCGGGACAGGAGCCGGAGCTGAAGCGACCCTCGGAGCCGAAGCTGAAGCGACCCTCGGGGCCGAAGCGGTAACCGCTGCGGAGTCCGACCTGGGAGCCGGAGCAGGAACCGCTGCGGAGTCCGACCTGGGAGCCGGAACAGGAGACACAGGAGACAGAGGAGAGACCGACCTGGGAGCCGGAGCAGGAACCGCAGCGGAGGCCGACCTGGGAGCGGGAGCAGGAACCACAGAGGAGTCCGACCTGGGAGCCGGAGCAGGAGACACGGGAGAGTCCGACCTGGGAGCCGGAGCAGGAGACACGGGACAGTCCGACCTGGGAGCCGGAGCAGGAGACACGGGACAGTCCGACCTGGGAGCCGGAGCAGAAGACGCAGGGGAGGCCGACGTGGGAGCCAGAACAGGAGAAGATCGCTGGAGGTTGGCAGGCTGAAGGTCAGCAGGCCGGGGAACCACCACCGTGTGGCTGACAGACTGTTTTACCCTCGGCTGCCGGCCTGCAGGCCTGCCTCCATGGCGTCCACAAGGGCCCGACCTCCCCGTTGGGGCCCTCATGGCCAAACGTGTGCCCGAAAAAAGAGGCTGGTAATCGGGCCTAAGCCAAAGTCTGCTGTCCAGTATTTGCTCCCAGTAACAAGAAATAACTTGCCTCCTTTCCTCCTCATCGAAAGCAGTATAGTCCGCTGGGTCCATTTGTGGACGCGTCATTCTGTTAAGGTTTTGTCCAAGGGGGGAGGTAGGACCTAAACGCAGGACAAAAAGTGAGGAGGCGCGAGTCGGCAAAACAGGTCTTTAATTAAATAAAAAGGAAACAAAAAGCGCTGCAGAAAGAGCAGGATCTCCAGCAAACTAAAATCCAAAACTCTCAAAAGACAAAATAAAGGAGACAAGAGACTCAGGCAAAAAACACTAGAAACACATCGGGGTGGCAAAAACACAGAAGACCAAAAACCATGGGGACACAGGGTAACAAACCATAGGGAATGACGCGACAGGAACAAAGGGGAAGGCAGGGCTATATATGCACACACAAGGAACCAAGGGGTGACGAGACACAGGTGACAGAAATCAAGAGGCACAGGGAGAAACCAATGATCTAATCAACACAGAGAAACACAAGGAGTAAAACAGGAAATCAAAAACTCAACGAAGTAGAACAGGAAACAGGGAGACAAGAAACATGAACAAAACTCAAAACGTGAACACAGAAACAGAACCATGACAAGTAACACTAACTCCCACCACCAGAAACAAGGCCACTAACAGTATGCGTATCCAATACAGTTTGTCTACAAAAAAATAAATAAATGAATAAATCTTCAGATGGTTTTCAAGCATCCTGTATTCTAATGTTAGCTGATCTCCTTGTACATCAACATGAATGAATCAATCTAGTTTAGATTTATTTCTAGTTTATTTAGTTACCAGCTCCAAGGACAGAATCTTTTAAAAGATTCTAACAGTGGTTGAATGAATGAGTTAAACTCCTCTTCCACAGATCAGCCCTCTGAGATCACTGTGTAGATATTTACTGATGTGAAACTCACTGTTGTAGGTTGGGCTGAACGATTAATTGCATTTGCGATAATATCGCGATATGATAAAGCGCGATTTTCTAACCGCAACTTGTGCGATTACAAGGTGGTCACGTGACGCGAGCAACGCGGATGATAAGCTTCTGACCTGGACGATGTCTCTGAGCGGTGCGTGCATCCACGACGGTCGGCTTGTTTACCTGTAATCTGCTACTGCTAGTTTTTTGCAACATGGCTGAATATTTGTACGACTCTGAGGTTGTGGACGAACCATAGCAGCAGCAAATTACTGGTAAACAAGCCGACCGTAGCGGGTGCGCGCGCCGCTCAGAGGTCAGAAGACGTAACACGTAACTCAGGACTCAACCGGGAATAGCACTAGCGTATCATAACAAAGTACTGGTGAAATGAACGAGTTTCGCTGCAGATAATATTATTTAGAGGCTGCGTTTCGATGCCCTAATTCTCTCCTGAACAAGTGCAAATGAAACAAAAGTGATATTGGTGAGTAAATGATGATATTTTATGCTAGAAATAAGGTCCAGGTTGTAAAAAACAGTAGTTTCCCTTTAAATGCACAGTGGCAAAGCCACAGATGTTTCTGTAATGAGCAGTTAAATAAAAATGTATTTATTTCAAGTCATACATCTTTTAATTTAATTCTAACAAATAGGCCTAGCCTATAGGAAAGAACATTTTACACTAAATGTATCTAATATTGTGTTGTTCATATTTAAATCATTCATTATGTTTTGTTGGGAAAAAAATAGGATCAAATAAAAAATAAATAAAAAATCGCATATTAAACCGCAATCGCAATATTGGGGGGAAAAAACGCAATTAGATTATTTTCCCAAATCGTTCAGCCCTAGTTGTAGGTGATGAAAGGGTTGTTGACTCTGTCGCTGCTTTTGAAGCTGACTGGATTTTCTACCGTACAGCCAATCGAATCCTTAACCGTTTTCTAGAAATCCAGAGGAAAAACAACATTAGCTTGAAGCTCATGAACCAAAATGCTACTTTTGTCTTTATACTTCCAGATTGTAGAAGATGATGTTTGGTGTAAAGTCCCAGAGCGATGCTTGAATATGTCACATTCACCTACTAACACCATCATCATGTTTGTACCTTTGTTATGTTGAACTCCTTGGTTTGATTCAACAAGACCATGTCATATAATATCCAAGAATAGCTGACTGGTTCAGCGCCTTTAGTGTTGACTTCACAGGTGAGAGCACAGTGGGTCTTTTCAGCGTCACAGCGTTTGGAGATAGTGGGTCTAGGAACGGCAGCTGATGGAAACAAACATTTAATTAGAGATCAGATGAATAAATAAATTAATATTCAAGACAAACTTCAGTCACAATGTACTTACAGATAACCATGATTTTAGTTGTTCTGATGGCGTCACCGTTGATCTCTGCTGTGTAGCTGCCGCTGTCCTTTGGAATCAGGTTTGAGATGGTCAGCTCTCCAGATGTGGTTTTCAGCGTGCAGCGACCTAAAAGTATAATTGTTAGGTATAATTATAGTTTAATAGTTTTTTTACTTGATTTTCAAAGGGTGAAAAGGGGGGAAGCATCATGTTGTGAGGGGCTGATGCATTTCAGAAAACAGATGTCATCATGAAGAAGGAAGAGTATGTGGATATCTTAAAGCAACATCTCAAAGGAGCAAGTTAGAGCTTGATCTCAAACTGTTTCTAAGTGGAGTAAAAAGTTAATTAATAATTTTCTTTTAAAAGGGTTTTCGCCAACTTTAAACCTGGATTGTGACTGAATGTGTTTTTTGTGTTTTGAGAGATATTTTAAAGGATTATACTTTCTTAAAGAGAACAAGGACTTGACCAACATTCAAAACTCTGTGGATAATCACTGCATACAACCATTAACTGTTAAATAATGAGTGACTGTACCTTTGAAGTCCCCGTAGGAGACAGACTCGCCTCCGTCCCACTTCACAGCAACGGTTGATCCATGTTTCCATACTATACTACTGATAGTAGCAGCAATAGAGCGTACACTAAGGACAACTGTGTCTCCTACTTTCTCGTATTTGTCTGGATTATCTGCAAAATAAAAACAAGTTATTTACATAATTTTATGATATTTACTATATCAGATATTTGATGCTGTGACAACTCACCTGTGTTGGAGATGAGGACCGGGTTGACGACTTGTTTGCTGCTTTTAGCACTGAATGGGTTTATCATCATACACCTGAAGAAAGACGATTTCTCCTCCTAGAAATCCAGTAAAAACTACATTAGATTGAAGCTCATAAAATAAAATCCTGAACATCACAGAGCGATGCATGAATGTGTGAATTACTTCATCTGTCTGTTACTGATTCACACACAAACATTCACCTTTGTTATTTTGAGCTCCTTGGTTTCACTCTTCATCACATCACCTGACCACCAGGTATAGACGACTGGTCCAGTGTCTGTAGTGATGCCTTCACAGGTGAGAACACAGTGGGTCTTTTCAGCATCACAGCTTTCTGACACAGTGGGTGTCATTAGAGTTCAGATGAATAAATTAATATAGAAAACACAAACTTCAGTCATATTTCCTCCACTTACAGATAACCAGGATTTCAGTTGGGACCTGGACTCTGTTGTTGATCTCTGCTGTGTAGCTGCCGCTGTCCTTTAGTGTCAGACCTGAGATGATCAGCTCTCCAGTTGTGGTATTCAGCGTACATCGACCTAAAGGACAATAAGTCATGTTTTTAAGGTTTTTACTTGAATTTTAAGAAGTTATTTACATTTAAAAGCTTTTTAAGATGTTAAAATCTGAATCACTTCAAATAGAAGACGTTAAGCCTGTAAAGATCAACTTCATTTATTAATTACAACTTGTTTTGTTTTTAAGGGTTTCATTAAAGGTGTTAAATACCTTTGAATTTTGGGTAGAAGTCAATCTTGTCTCCATTCCACTCCACAGCGAGTTCTGAATTATGCCTCCATGTTATGCTGGTGATGGGAGCATCCACAGAGCCTGGACTAAGGGCAACTGTGTCTCCTACTTTCTTGTAGATGACTGTAAAATAAAGAACAATATCACATGCATACTACCTCAGTGGTACAGGACTGATATTACTGTGTCATTCATTGCAGTTAATCTCCAGTTATTACAATGCTGACACTTTTTATACTGTTGATATTTATACACTTTTTGCTATTTTGTACTATATTTAGTTAGCTACCTTTATTCTATTCTATATTCATACTTTTTTTCTTTTTTTACTTATGGCTTGAATCGGGACCAGAGAAACAAATTTCGTTCCATCCCATGTACCAAAATGTGTTGAAATGACAATAAAGAATCCTTGAAAATCTGTCATTCTTTAAATTATAAAACTAAACTATATTTGTGTAGCTGTATACTCCTGTAGAACACACAGTAGCCTATCATTTGGGTCTTGGATAAATAGAATATTAATGGAGGAGAACAACACCCCACATTTTATTTACATTGACTTTTTGGACTTAATTTTAATTTGTAGTAAGATAATCTCTCATTTTCATGTTTTATTTCACCACAAAAACACCACAACACTGACACCGACCATCTGAATTGTTTGTTTAGTGCAGAAAATGTAAAAAATACAAATAAATCTCCTTGGGAGGTTAATGTGGTAAACAAGATTTGTTTCTTCATATATTCCTCTATTCTGATAGAAAAACAAGCATGAGTTTCTATGTCTCAAACACTAAACATTAATATACAGTTTTATTTGCTGTGTATATCTCAACAAAACTTAAACTTACCAGAGCTGGTCTGGACAGTTTCCAGAGTTAAAAGTGTGATCAACACGGTGGTTAAAGCTGACTTCATCGTCCTCTAAATTCATTTAAATCAGACAGAAAACACAAATGATACTGCTAACAATGTCAGAAACTATTCCAGGAAACAGAAGCTGTGAATAAAATAAATTAAGCAGTTTTTAAACGACAATCAGGAGCAACCGCGTTTTTTGTGGTGCATTTGTGAAACTGAAAGTAAATACAATTGCGCAGATACTTTTTGTGCACTTTCTCAAAAACGTTTACGGTTTCTGCCGTAAAAAGGCTATTTAATCAAAATATTAATCAATTTATTTATTATTGATAACTTACCTGAGATCACAAAGCGAAGCGCTTGAAACCGATTAAGTTTAGAAACGTTTCCTATTAATTAATTATTTTCCTCAAACTGCCCAGTGCTGCCAACTTGGCGACTTTCTCGCTAAATCCAGCGACTTTCAAATCCTCTTGGAGACTTTTTTTGTCAAAAGCGACTAGCGACAAATCTAGCGACTTTTTCTGGTGTTATTGGAGACTTTTCTGGTTCTGGAGACTCTGATGTGAAAGCACATACTGCCCTCAACAAGCGTGAGGTGCTGCCGTGAGCCCCTCCCCCGTCCCAAAGCACTCGGAGGCAGTCAGTCCATGGGTCAGTCTCACAGTAGCCCCGTGCATTTGCAGTCAGAGCAGAGAGGAGCACAGGAGACTCACGCCACTCCGCGTCCAGACGGCAAATGAATGGCGCATGCGCAAAGCTGCCGCTGATCGCGCCCTGAGATGTAAATGTAAATGTTTCTTCACTGTAGCGTTACACTAAAATAAATAATAAAATAATAATCCATTTAGATTGTTAATTTTGTCAAGTTAAAACCGTTTATACAAAAAATGTTAAAAATGTTCTAATTATGGCAAAAAATGCTCATGTTTTACTGTGACTTGTTGTAGGCTCCTCAGTGGAGCATAAGGTTAGAAACTAAACCAAACTTAAGAAAACTAAACAACAACAACAACAACAACAAAAAAACTTAAGTAACTCTGCCAGTGTCTTTTGAGTCACTTTGCCAATTATGAAATTATTTTGAGAGGTGATGGCCTATTTCAATGGCAAAATAAAAAAACAAAAACAAAAAAACAACCAAGAATCAACCACCCTCTTCTCCTTTGTTGCTAAACTTAGCATAGCTGCTCATTAAGTTAGCAATTTAGCTAATATACACAGCGATATATAAATAAATCATATAAATATGTATATTTATTTATTTTTCACCCGGTCAATTCACTTAGCCAGCTAACGTAGCTTAGCAACTAATTTAGCTAACCCACATACAGTACACAAAGGGCCAAGTGACTTCCCTAAGTTTGCAATATAAGGCCAATTATATTAAATTTAAAACTGTATATAATTTATTTATTTATTTATTTTTCACTGGGTTGGCTAACACCCTCTTAAACTCAACCAACTAACATAGCTTAGCTGCTCATTTAGCTAACCTACATGCAGCATCAGGCTAGTAAGCTAACAGGCTTAATATTAACCAAAAGGGCCAGGTGGTGATATGATTGTAAAATAAAGAGTTTGAAACTAAATATCAGTACTTCTACATTTATCTATTACTTTTCTGGTACATTTTAAACAAACATGTAAAATATGATGCAGCCTTTCACTAAATGGTTTGCCATAACCATTTAACACTGAATAGGTTCTACTTTTGCTCAGTAAAGTTAAATTTTAATCAAGCAAACTTGTAGTTTGTTTACATTTGGCACAGCTGCTGCACAAATTACATTTTTCTTTACCTATTTTTTGATATTTCTTCTGTTAAATACTTGTTTTCACCTCACCAACAGACATCGGTGTCAGAGGAATAATCTGTCAATAAAAATACCTTCCAATCCAATCACAAACAGGAAGCAAGACATTACTCCACCAATAAATCTTAATAATTTTATTGTCTTTGTTCTCATGATTTTTACAAATATGATACTTCTGCAATTCAACTTTAACTGTGCAACACAATGGCATTATGGACTGTTAAACATCCCGAGGGACGCCTGTGACTCCAGGAAGCTGTGAATCCTGCAGACCGAAGGCCGTATATACTTTTTAGTGTCACAAAACAAGAGCTTCACTCCCAGTCACCTCGTCTGCAGGATTCACTAGCAGCGTACAAACATTTTTCACCACTGACGTAATGACGGCTACTGTCCCTCCTCCCACCACGGGTCGGAGGGCGACGTCCCGGGACTCGGGCTCGAAGTAAAGTTGTACAGTCTCTTTGGATGAGGCTGGTGGTACCTGGTCAGAGCTGCAGGGCTGCCTGTCTTTTTAGAAATGGGTGATCTTGCCACGTAGGTTTTTGGGACACCAGTACAGATAAGAACAATGGCATGCAAGACTCACATACAGACCCACTTGTTATTATTATTTTTTAATAGAAAATAAAGATTCTGACATAAGTACAAGCACTGAGCCCTCGCAAACACCCAAAGCGTATTGAAAATCGCACTGAGGACGAACGACGCCTAAACCGACGGCGTTTCTTTTTTAATCGGGGGCTTGCGACGGTTAAAACCATTTCAACACAACAGCTGGCTTCTTTTCATATTCAATAAGTCCTAATCTGAGGACATAATACATCTCACATTTATATTATTTCTTCTTCTACACTTTTTTTTTTTTTGTTTTAAAACTACAAATGTATGTGCTTTTGATTTTAAAAACAACTCGGGGGAGGGAAAACGGAATTTGTAGCTCAACGACAGTCCACCCCACTCTGGCCAATTTATTGCGAATGAAGTGATAACCTCTGAACAGCGACACACACTTCAATATGGCACAAGCATCTTAGAAATGACCTAAATGCGTCGTCGTGGAAGTAGTAGTACTAGTAGTAGTAGTAGTAGTAGTAGTAGTAGTGGGCGAATATCAAAAACCAAACCACACCATATCTAAAAATATTAAGACATTAATCATCAGTAGAAGAGAAATGAAAGGTTTGTTTTCCTCGTTGAAACATGCAGTCTGCCGCTCTGCAAGCTAAACTCCCCTCTGAGCCAAAATAAAATAAAAAAAAATTGAAATAAAATGTTGATTAGCCTCACCAGCCAGGTGACCGATTATACTTCTATTTAAACAGGAGCTGCAGACTTCAAAATCCAGGTCTTTGTGCAGTTGAGGATCTCCCGCTCTTAATCTGAGGGCTGGACGACGATTCCTTCACCCGGACACACACACACAAAAAAAATGCACGTTTATCCAAATAAACTGCACAAAATCTTAACTTAAAGCACTCTTGGGGAACTCCTGTCTAGCTTCACGTCCCACCTTAAGACATCTGATGTGCTCATCTTCGCTTTGGCACACTCCCGCGCTTAATGCGACTACTAATCCCCGCCAAGGGTACTTTTCTTATCTGGAGTGTTGAGGAGATAATGTGCACATGAAGGCATTTTCCTCCAGCCCTTTCTGCCGAGGCCGCGACACGTAAACTAAATCCCTCTCAGCAGCCCCGTCCACCTGCTCACCACATATACCACCACTACAAATAAATAAGGGCAAACTGGTAAAACACAACAACAACAAAAAAATAATAAAAAAGGAGAAAAGAATGAATGTAGTGGCTTCATCGAGTAACACAAAACTCTTAAAGTAACAGATCCATCACCGTCCAGTCCAGTCAAATAAAGAAATATTAGAGGGGAAGGACATATCTAGAGTAGTGGTTGTTTTACAATGTCGAGAGAATGACCGGGCATCAGTTTGTCATGTTGCACCTTCTTTAAAAACGGCTTCATCTTCCTCCTCGGAGGTGATCATGCTCTGTCTTGATCAAAGTCTTTGACCTTTAACCCTTCTCCCCCTCCCTCCCCCCCTTTTCCCCTTCCCCACCAAAACGCTCCTCCCTCCCGCTCAGAAGGGGGGAGGAGGCTTGTTCAGTCGGCGTAGTGCATGATGGACTCCACGTAGTTGCCGGGGAAGAGGCCGGTGGTTCCGTTCATCACGCCCTCGTACCAGCCGTCGTCGTTCTTCTTGATCACGTAGATGATGGCGCCCTCCTGGAACGAGAGCTCGTCCTCTTTGTCGCGGGCGTAGTCGTATATGGCCACCACTGAGGAGAGACAGAAAAGAAAACGTCAAATATAATCACGGCTAACTGTTATCACCTCTATAATTATGTTGTGATCGCACACCTTTCTCCAGGTAGCTGCGTGGAGCCCAGGGTGGATCCTCCTCGGCGTAGGGGTCGCTGTACTCCACCACCGCCGACTCCTCTTCATCCTCGTCGTCCTCGTAGTCCTCGGGCGGCGGCGGAGGAGGTGTGGGCTCCTCGAACACCGGCTCCTCGGAGGGCGGAGGTGGAGGCGGCACGTCTGAGACTAAACAATGATAAATACATAAATAAATAAATAAATCGCCCTCGAGTCGAGAGGAGGCGTGCCGCCGATTCTTCCATGCATCTGAAAACAAACCATGCAGGAGAACTTGGAAAGCATCAACATGCAGCACCATCATGCTCACAAACATGCCTCCATGTTCATATCATGCTCTACATGCTTTCTAAATCTGTATAATGACCGGCCAGCCACCAACATCTGCTCCACAGGGACCTGGAGTCACCTCCCAGTCAGTTTAACTATTTTAAAATGTGGATTAAAAGTTTAAAATCAGCAACACTTACTCATGTGAGTTTGCCCACAGATGTTCCTGATAAAAAGGAAGTTAAACTAGAAAGCTAAATGTGGTGGAGCTGATGTCTGCGGCTCATCATTAAAACTAAAAACAGCAGGAGACGACGACGAACCCGCTGACAGTGACTGACAGCAGGGGGGAGGTGGTGGGGGTGGTCATGCAGAGGGAGCAGAGGAGCTAAAAGCCACTTACTAGTCTCCTGAACTCGGGCCACGAAGCCCATGAGAGGCAGCTGAGGGGTGATCTGCATGGCGGGGGGAGGGGGCGCGAGTGGGCCTGCTATCACCGATCGGTATCAATCGATACGAAGAAGAGACGTGGAGGACAGAGACACCAGAGAAGAAGGTTAGAGAGGAGCACAGGAGGAAGTTAAAGGACAGGAGGAGCTGAGAATAAATGAGACAAGATAGTCAACAATGATTTTAGCAAAGCACAGACATGGAGGACGTGTTCAGACCTGGTACTCAGCTTGTTGTTTATTTACAGACGGAGCGCGACAGGTGAATTTAAAATCCAGGTGTGAACACATGTACTTAAAGCTGAACACTCAGGTTGAATGTTAGTAGCAGGTCTGAACAAAGATAGAGGCATAAAAGATTAGAAAGTTCTGACGAAATGACTATTTGATGAGTAAAATATTATCAATTAACCATTATTCCACTTGTTTAGCCCAATTAACGGTCTAAATCTCAAAGATTTACACTAGTTATTAATTAAAAATGAAAAAAATAATGCAATGTGTTATGTGAATGACGTGTATCTGCCTTTAAAGTTTGTATTTTTAAGAAATTTGCATCTGGAAATGGTTCAATGATCATCCAAACTTCTGTCAATGTCAGTAAAGCTCATAAAATTAAACCAAACCAAATGAAACGAATTTAACCAGGAAGAGGACAGGTTTGACAAATGAAGCAGAAAAGATTGTAAACACGGAGCGCTGGTGAAGATGTGAAGATGATGAGAAATGACAGGAGACGCTTCTTAAATCAGCAGAATGGGGAAAACAAAAGATTAATTTATCTTCCAGTCTTGGTTTTATACTTTCTAAACGCCTCCAGGATCTGGACGGGTCAGATCAGGGCGTACCTTGGTTCTGGGCGAAGTGCGGCCCCCCGTTGAGCTGGCTCTGGTTGTGCACGGCGTTGGGCTGGCCCGTGACGGACGAGGGCCGGCGGTACGGCAGGGAGCCTCCCACCTGAGAGTTCTGGGGCGGCTGCGCGGGGCGGTTCATGCTGTAGAACTGGGGTGCACCTGAGAGGAGGCGACAGCAGGGGGCAGCAGAGGCACGGTTAACTTCTGGTATGAGCTTTTATTTTAAAGTACTTCAATATTACTAAGTCTGTGAAGAAACAATAACAGTAGAATTAAGGTAACCTGCTTGTATCATGCAGAAAAATATTTAATTTTATCTAAAAGTTCAACATTTGCGTTGCAGCTTTGATCAGCCACAGAAAATAACTCAACAACACCATAAATAAAAAGGACAAATAAACACGCAGGAAATAAAAGGAGCGCTCCACCACGCAGCTCATGCATTATACACAGGAACCACATTAACATCATCAACAACAACGACACAGACGCTGGCGGCTAATGAGAAGCTGGGAGGGATGAAGAGCGGGGCGTCCAGCAGCGTCAATGGAGACTCTGAGACAGAAGAGCTGCACGTGTTGAGATAGATGTGTTAAATACTCATCCAATTTAAATATAAGCCTTTTTCTTAAGAGCTGTCTTCGTTATTTAGTTCTGGACAGCTCAAATAAAAGTTTGAGGCTTGAAATAATAATTTAAAAAGGTTCACTGTGGAGTTTTTAAAGCAAAACTCTGATCCTGACTGGAAAAATCTAAACCGTGCAGCTTTACTGAACATCCAGGGTGAGGGTGAGCATGTCAGGATGGAGTGGAGGGGGCGGGGGGGCTGCACTCACCTTGTGCAGGGTTGCCGTAAGTAGCGGGGCCTGTGCCGGTGGGGGCTGTGGAGGCAGGGAGCTGGGGAGGGGGTGGGGGTACAGGCGGGATCTCTATGGGGACGTTGGGGGCCTGTGGGGGGCCGTCTAGGGCAGAAGAAGGGGGCCCGGGGGTCGTGGCGGTGTTGGGGGGAGGCTTAGCGGAGTTGGGCGCATTGGGGGCTGAGAGGAGGGGGGGGGGGGGGTGAAGAGAAGGAAGGAGAGAGAAGAAACGTGAGGGAGGTCAAGAAGAGAGAAGAAGAGAAGACGGGGAGACTCCTAAGATCAGTTAGTTTCAGACACACGGCGGACCCTGCCTCGGAGGGGGGGGGGGGGGGGGGGGGCGCGGGCCGTTACCTGGGAAGGCGGTGGGCGGGGCCGGCGTCGGCACGGCGATGGGCAGGCCCACGCTGCCGGAGCCGCTGTTCTCCCGGCTGCTGCTGCGACTGCTGCTGGGGTGGCTGCCTCCGCTGCTCCCACTGCTGCTGGCGGGGGGGGGGGGGGTCGGCAAAACACGTCAAGACCACAGAGAAACCACGACACACACACGCTCTGATACAAACTGAGTCACGACGCGGGCGTGGTTTGTCTTTTGAGGAAATATAAAGCTAATATTCAACCTGCAGGAAACTCTGGAGCCACGGGAACTAAACTCAGGAACATGGACTTAAAAAACTCCTGGAGAACGTTAAACTAAATGAACCTGAGTGAATTATTAAACAAGAATCCACTCATGCCACCTCTGTTTTCTGTTTTCTGGCTTCTCAGCGTCTCAGTCTAATAAAGCGACACCCTCAAGAGCATTGATGTGTTAGTAGCGAGAGCTGAATGCCTTTGAAATGACCATGTGACAGTGATATTGATAAATATATATATATAAGAAAAGAAAAGGAAGAAAGCAGCCGGAAAGCATCGACGAGGACACGTGAGACAGGTGACAAAGACAAGGAGGTGACGTAAAAGCAGGAAGCATCGGGACGCTCTGTGTGATGATGAAGAGGATGAGCTGAGGATGAAGTAGTGGTGAAGGTGAAGACTCGTGCTGAGAGGAGGAGTCGAGGGGTGGGGGAGGAGGAGGAGGAAGACGTTAGCTGTCACCGGTAGCAGGTGTGTTAAAAACATCTGGGGAGAACAGATGGGACGCAGTGACGACACTTTTTGTTTCTCTAACGGCAGACGATGAAAAGGAGACGGGACGGGACGGTGGGGACGACGCTGCCAAGTTAATTAAGATAATCTCAATCTGGGCTTTGCATTGAGCTACAAACGGTGTAAGGAGTGAGAAGGAGGAGGAGGAGACAAGTGTTCAGAAGCTGGCTCGCATTTTCAGTGTAGAAGAAGAGAGGAGGAAGAGGAGGAGGAGGAGGAGGATAAAGGGGGCTTGTTTAAGGCGAGTAGAGTAGAGAGGCATGCTGGGAGGTGGGATGGGGGTACCTGTACGTGCGGTTCCTCTGATTAACGGATGCAGTGCGTGCAGGGCTCTGCTGGGGGTGCGCCACGTTGCGCGTCGGGCTCGAGACGTAGTCGTTAGGGACAACGGGCGGACGCACCGGCTCGAGCGTCCTATAGGGGGAGTGGCGCCTGCGAGAGGGGTCAGGAGGACAGGAGTCGAGGAGGAGGAGGAGGGAGAGAGGGAGGGAGGCATCCATAGAGGAGTGTAGGGGAAGAGGGGGAGGAAGAGGAGGAGGAGGAGAGCAAGAAACAAACAAGTGCAAACTTAAAAAATGGGGTATGACAGGGGGGTGAACGTTTGGGGCTGAGGTCCACAGGTGGCGTCGGTGGGGGGGGAGGAGTCAGGACGAATGGCGCCGCTGTCGGCTGAAAACTGTCTGCATGTGTTAACTTGATTAAGTGACTTTAACTGAAGCCATATTCTTTAAACTGGCTTAAAGTGATTAACGTCTGTTCTGCTAATGTGCTCTTGAGCCGTCTAATTAAATAAATAAAAATAAAAAAACACAGAAAGTGGTTTCTAAGCCGACAGCGGCGCTCCACCGATGGCGTCCTCTGCTTTTAACACGGGGCAGATCAACAGAAATAAAGCACAACCCCCGTGATAAACCGATCTGGGCCTGCTAAGATGTGCCGGCGTGTACATTTCCCAGCTGGCACGGCGGGGTGACCCATCTCTGAGCGCTGTTGCTATGGCAAAACGTTGCTATGAGGAATGTGGGGCAGCCAGGAGTGGGCGGGGGCTGGGTCACAAACACAAGAAGTTAAAAAAATAAATAAATAAATAAATAAATAAAGTAACGGAGGAGAAATTAAAAGTCACAGAGAAGATGTACCGCCCGGTGTATCATGGAGCGGTGGCTGGTCTGATCGGCAGCATGCGTCTTGGAGGGACAGAGACGACAAAAAGACACCTCTGGAGGGACACAACCAATCAATCGCCACACAAGACTGGAGGTCACGGAGTGGCGGGGGTGAGGGGAGGTGGGGATGGGGGGGTCACACACAAACGCACACATTTTCACGCAGACGGCACCGGACGCCCAGGAAGGTCCCAAAGGTGACAAGAGCACAACATTTAGAAGCTAGCAGAGGACCCTGTGGGACAAAAGACACCTTCAAGAGTGAGGACAGGAAACAGGAAATACCCCCGGAGCTCTGGCAGACTGAAACTCTCACCCTCAGATTATATATTAATCTGTTGTTTACATAAATATGAATTCAAAGTATGATTCAGAAGAGACCAGCTCTTTCCTAGCATCAAAGCTAACAGTAAATCCTCCTTGTGTTCATTCTGATATTCTTATAGCTCTTCGATGCCCTAACTTTATATTTCTTTAACTGGTATTTAATTTAGAGTCCAGTCGATGAACATAATTAAAGCCAGCGTCAAAATAATCCCAAAACAGATGAACCTAATTTCACAAACTTCCACCTTAAAGAGTCTCCCTGAACTTTTTAAAAAGCCGACGCTCCTAAACCCATCTCACCAGGACTCAGCGATGTGAGCCGGAGCTCTAACCCCACCCCCCGGAGGACGCTAACTCAACAAGGAGGTGAAGGGGCGATGATGAAACTCTGAGCAACCATGTGAAGGGCTCGAGGTGAGCAGAGCTACCATCTGATGGGACTCCTGCACGCCGTGCGTCCATCAGAGCATCGGAGCTGGTGTTTACATACCCAAGGGTCCCTTTCCCCGTCATCGGTGGGCTGGGGGGCTTCTGTGTGGGAGGGTTAGTGCGAGGGAGTACGACGCCGCCGACGCCGCCGCCGCCTCCTCCTCCTCCTCCGGCCTTCATGTTCTGAGCGCTGGCCTGTCGCAGAGGGACACGTCCGTTAGATCACAGCAACGACGAAAACAGTCACCTCTTTCTGAATGAAACTGGAGCCAGTTAGCTTAGCATAAACACAGCTAACGTAGCTCTGTGATATCAGCAAACAGCATCTCTGACAAACAGCACAAAACTGAGACTCAGGCTCTTACTTTGAAAGGCTTACCTTAAACCTTTGCAACCACTTTGGTTGATAATAAACAAAATTAGGCAAGCATAGAGAGAGAGA
Organism: Chelon labrosus; assembly: GCF_963514085.1. NCBI lineage: Eukaryota > Metazoa > Chordata > Actinopteri > Mugiliformes > Mugilidae > Chelon > Chelon labrosus. Next base: position 11,733,237 of record NC_140357.1, on the reverse strand, counting down.
GAGAGAAAGAGAAGAAATCGGGTGATTAGTGCGTCAAAGAGGAAAGGAAAACAACAATTATTCAAGCATGTGGTGCGTCGAGCAGAGCTGGACTCGGGCTCAGCGCTGAGCCGCTCTCACCGGGTTAGTAAACACGAGAATAACTAGAAAGAAACGTGTCACCGGCAGCAGGAGACGGATCTCCTGCTGCCGGTGAAACGACCAAGTCATTGATTTTTTTCTTACGTTACTTGAAAGCTACTGAAACCCAACCGTTAAGTGTTTGACCTCTACAAAGTCCTCTCCATCTGATTTCCTGCAGCGAGCTGAACGTTTACAAAACCACATTTCTATTTCTGAACGGCACGCACACACACGTCTGACCTCTAGACCTTTACAACCAGGACTCAATGACGTGTTTATGAGTCGCGCCACCATCAGCAGTAATCAGGACATTTCTGAGCACCTTGACTCCGTGGCCCATGTCGTCCAGCAGGCTGTAGTCGACGGGCTTTCGGATGTAGCGCACAGGCCTCTCTGGGTTGGCCGGGGCGATGATCTTGTGTGTGCGGGACGTGTTCTTGTTGGTAGTGAGGATGCCGATCTCCCGCCGGGCCACCTTCTCTTTGTGGATGTCCACCGTCTAGAGAACAGGAGGAAGAGGTGCTCGTTATTGTTTTGTTTTTGTTAGATGAGTCAAAGAGGAGATCTGTCAGCTCCTGACCTGTGAGATGTGGTTGATGGAGGACTCCATGCGGCGGAGCTGCGACGCCTGGATGTCCAGCATCTGCAGGACATTGTTGGCTAGTGTGTTGATCAGGTAGGCTACGCTGGCCAGGGACTGGGTAGTGTAGTTCTTGGTCTCCTCCAGCGCCCTCTGCTTGTCTGGAGACTGAAAGACAGAGAGACGGTCAATATCTGAGGACGGTGAGGATGGTTAAACGTCTTGACCACATCAGATTCGAAATACTTACACACTGCACATTTATAGACTAATGAAGCTCAATCTAAAAGGCACTTAAAAAAGTAATTTCCTTCTGTTAGTATCCAAGAAAAAAGATTTATTGTTCTGCATCAAATTTACGCCGCTGTAGCCTACGACTAGCCTGACGAGCCAGACCCACATTAAATGTAGGGTCTGGGCACTCTCCACAGACAGGGCTCAACCGGAGGGGTGGGATAAACGGTTGTCTTTCAAACTCCCTCTCCACGCAACAGGACAGCGCTACAACCAGTCAGAGCAACGAAGAAGGTGACATAGTCAGAGCGACGGAAAAGAGAGTTCCTTGCATGTGTTGTGGAAAAAACTTATCCTAATAGATATTAAATAGTTCTTGTTGCATCCTGTTTTTTTTTTTTTTTTTATGAGTTCGCCTACAGGTTGAGTTTCTCCTGCATTAATCATTTTTAAGCTGTGGATCAAACTTTTGCCGTATCCGGTTGGCAAAACTCCAAATACATCCTTTCTTTTGTAAGAACGACCTCAGTGCAGTTTCTTGTTCTTTTCTCTGAGAAAAGCTTAACTTCAAGTCTTTCAGAGTGGCGGCCAAAGCCGATTGGAAAGAAAGTTGTTCGCTAGCAGCAGCCATCGCTCTGGTAGTTCTAGCAGGATGGGGAACTCACGCGTAATTCACTTAACTTATGGTCGCAGGTCAGTCGTCATCATGTTAAGCCTGCCCACCGACTCGTGATTGGCCCGGTACATCTTGGATTTTTCGAAATCTCAAGTCAACGGAGAGTAACTAGACTGACCCTGGAAGCAAATGTAATTTGCTGCCGCTAGGGGCGCGTCTAGATTCTAGGCTAGCCTACGACGCAAATACGCTAAATTACGGGATGTGATAGAAGCAGTGGGAACGCAACTACAATCCCTAAAGATGTTGCAGGGGTTTCAGAAAAGCAGCAACCGTTGTTCAACATTTATTTGCTCCAACATGAGCTGCTCAGTTTTAAACGCCACAGAGAAACTGAAACAGAACGACGTCAACACACCAGCGGACAAGTGTAGAAGTTAAACCCGGAGCAGGACACACATGTCGGCTATGAGGTAGATACACTGCAAGTATAAACTATAAATCATGTGAATAACGAGGAAGAAGAAGAGGGAGAGGAGCAGGAGTAGAAAAAGGACGTAGAAGAAAGGCCAGAAAAGAAATAGGACGAAGAAGAGGGGAGCTGATCTGAGAGTCTGATGTTTAAATTGTTTAAAACAATCTGCAGCAGACGACCAGTAAACAAACACTAGGTCACAGCAGCCTTTGGGTTACGACTGGATATTGACCGATGGATCGTATTTAAGATCAAAACCAACAGCCCGCCCCCCCCAAATAAATCTAGGACACGATATTGACCACATCTCAGATGTAAATCAGCCGCTGGTACAACACAGTCGACGTGAAGCGAATCAGAATAAAGCCGGCTCTGATTTCTTCGGTCTCCGCTGACACAACAAGAGGCAATAAAGCTACGAGCCGGGGGTGTCCCCACCACTCCAAACAGCGGCAAACCTCAGAGGAAATAAGTCTGCTGCTCTCTTTCAGCGCTGAAAGCAGAGCGACACATTTCTAAAGAATTAACAGAGAGAGAGACAGAATCAAACTCATTTCGGCGAGCCGGCCGGCGAACAAACAAACAAACCGCACCGTGTGAAGGGCGTGTGGGAGGACGAAGGATTGTCAAGAAGAGTATGGAGACAAACAGGTCCTCAAACAGGTTCAGGGCAGGAGAGACATTTTTTAAAGTATTAATCAGCAAAACGCACAGACTTGTTTCCTAGAAGGTGCAGCTGGTGATGAATGTTTGGGACCGAAACGTCTATAAATAACGTGTTTAACTTCCTCAAAGATAAAAAGACAGGACTTAAGGAGGTTAAGTATCAGTATAAATTTCCTCCCAGTGATTACTTGTGTCTAACTGGACTATAAATGTTATTACACATCTGACAGCAGCTGGAAAAAACCTTCCAGAGTGAGAAGAGAGCAGGGCAACCCGCCAGACAGCAAGCTGCCAACATCCTCCTCCTCCTCCTCCTCCCTCTTCTTCTTCTTCTTAACCTGTCAGACCTGATCAGCCCTGCTCATCAGGGATGTCAGACTTCAGTATCACACCTGTCAAAACCGCTTTCCACCAACACCAACACTTCTCACCTATCAAAGCCTGTAAAGATGAGATCACACCTGCAGAACAGGGGGAAAAGGGCTGAATGGATCCGTCTACACACGAGCCTCATGCAAATCAGCAGCAGTTATTTGACTATGTTGGGCCCTTACATGAAACACTAAACTGTCCTTTTCCATCATAACATCCAAGCCCGAGTGAAAACCTTTTAATTCCGACACTTTTAACGCGTTTACATGTGCATTATTTAGGTGTAATAACGTGGCTGCAACGTTAAGTCGCAGCGCTTCAGCCACACATCGTAAATCAGGTGTTTATAATCTGGCGGTTTATGACCAGAGATTAGTCAATAAACATCTAACATCTCTCACAGGTGTGTGTAATCACCTGGCTGCTGTGGCGCGAGTGATAGATCCCCGCAAATCAATCTCCACGGTGCCTGTTTTGGTGATTTTAAACCATTGGTGCTGCTGTTAGCTAACAAGCTAGCCGGCTAACCCGTAGCTCACGATGGATGCTCAAGCAGCACTACGTCGCTATATTAAGAAAAACGTGACCCTTAAAGAAACGCTGATACATTTTCACGAGTGTAGTGGCAAAATGACAACACGTCAGTTTGTTTTTTTGATTTAAAAGCAGCAAAAGAGAGGTTGTTTTCGCGTTAGCCTCCGCTAGCTAACACAGCTAGCCTAGCAACAGCTCGCCCCACCGTGATGCCCGTCAGAGAAAAAACAAAAACAAACAAACTACCCCCTTCTTCCCTTCCGCGCTTCTGACAGCCTACCTGGACATAGTTGCTCTCGCAGTACTCCGCGACCCTTTCCAAATTGGTGAAGCTGTCTAGTAGTGCGCTTCGTCCTGCTGGAATCTCCTCTTCCAGAAGCATTTGTAGCTCCGCCATTTTCACATCTTTAGCGGAGAGAGAGGTGTGCGCGCTCTCTGGCGCCGCCGCCGCTGCGGCCGTGTGCGGTACTGCAGGGCTCTCCCAACAGCTGGTAGGGGTTCCCAGAAATTAATAAGGTCTAAATCAGAAATGTATTAAAGCTTCCTGCACCCTGATTAATGCTATAGAGGCTGAATAGTGTGCAAAATTAGATTTATTTGATTAGTTTTCAGTTTAGAAAAAAAAAACAAGTGAATAAAATACTTTAAACTTTAAATTCATTAGCTTTTATTCAGGTTTTTATTCATTTTTTATTCCCTCTGAAGCTTCAGCTGCAAACACTAGGTCAAAAGCTAGAAAATTATTCAAGTTTACAGCTTCATAATTAAATATAAGCAGTTATGTATAAAAAAAAAAAAACACAAACTCATTTAAAGTCTTTATACAGATTTAATAAGACGTCTTTAAAAAAAAAAAGGAATGAAACATCCAAATGCGGTGTTGTCCGTCTGAATAGACAATTAAATGTCCAAGCCACTAGGAATTTTGTCTCAAGGCTGTTGATCGAGGAGTTTTTTCTTCCCCACAACGTAATTGATCATTAGAGCCGGCGGTGGGATTCCTCCAACGAGTGCAATCATGTAAAGTTATTAATGTGCTTTAAGGCCTCCAAATATTGTGCAGAAAAAAAAAGCACCAGAAAGACAGTGACTGGAAGACAGTGCTGGTTTGACTTGTGTGCAAAGATCTGAGCCTTTAAAACGATATAAAAATGTAGCTGGGAAATGATTTCGGACACGTTTATTTAACCAGTGTGTCGTGGTTTTAGCTTCTCCTGCTGACGGTGATCCAGGTTTCGTCCTTCGGCGAGGACACCAGCTCAGATCGGACCTCCGCCACTTGCCCCTTCAGCCGCTGGAGCTTCAGCTGCCGCGCCAACGTGCTGAGCAGGACGGTGGCTACGGTGTAGGCGAACCTGACGGAGATCAGATTAAATAAATGAAAACAGAGTGAGTGGTTCGTTTAGGTTTGAGGGAGTTTGTGTGTTTAGGTTTTTTGAACGTACCTGAGCTCTGGACACGTTTGATTCCCTGAGAAACCGAGCAGACAGAAGCTCTTCCTGGCTGATTCCTCCTCAAATCGATCTGGGTTGAACCTGTGGGATGTCAAAGTAGAAACTGGACGAATTAGAACTGAAACAAGGTGGAAAAACCAACAACATGAGGCTATTTTAACTGCAAAGTTTCAGTAAGTTATGGTTCAATGGCAACTGGGAATTTACAAACTCCAGCATGAATTAAATCTAAGGAGACGCCACCAGAAGCCGGACGTCCTACTTGGTATTTCAGGTGAAATGTCAGAGGTGTGAAAAGTGAACCTGTATGGGGTGCTCCAGGTGTCAGCGTCCTGCAGGACCACCCCCAAGGCGTAGATCACCAGAGTCTGAAACATGACAACAAAGGAAACAAACATCTAAATGAATATTTCTTTGACCACGTTCCCACATTTAAATAAAAAGCTTCAGAGGCCGTTTATCTAAATATAAAAACCTGATGGATACTGTTTGATTGGAGCTGGTAAAAGAGAAACAAACAGGAAGACAGCTGCAGAGAGCAGGAATCCTAATACCTCTTTGGGGATGACCTGCTGATCGACTTTACCCTCCACTTCCTGAAGCCGAGCCGCGACGGGCGTCAGCTTGGCCGTCCTCACCGTCTCGTTGAGGACCTGCTGGCAGTATCTTTTCAGAGCGGCGGACATTCGATGAGACCAGCGGATAAGAATAATAATAAGGACGGCTCGAGAAGAGCATCTGTCTCACCTGAGCTGAGGAATCTTGTCCAAGGAAACCGGATCGGAGCCGAAAACGTCCTCCAGCTCCTGGCACAGCTTGTCCTGGACTTCCTCTGAGGCGGACAGGAAGTGAAGCGCCCAAATACACACTGGGAAAGCACAGGGACGCACATATTTTGCAGGGATTGAAAGCATGGCAGTCAATATAACTGCAGCAGTGATTGGTTGAAGTGTTTTGTTGTTGCTGGTCACTTACAGTTAGCGGTGATGACACATCCAGCCAAAGTGAAAACCATGCAGTCCTCCATGATCTGAAACAAACAAACAACGCTCTCAATCTCAATCGCACTTATTTCTGATACTTGCGGAAACCGGTTTTCCGGTTTCTTCCTCTCTCACCTGTCGCTCCGTGAGGCTGGACTGAAGCAGAGTGTCCACAAACACCGTCTGCTTCCTCTGGGCTTTCCTCTCCTTGGCCACCGACAGCAGCACAGACTCCATCTCTGACAGGGCTGACGAGCCAGGAAGAAATAAATCTTTTAAAATGCATCCCAAATTTACTTCTGCCAAGTCTGACAACTGTCCTTGGCAGATAAATCAATACAGATCCCTCCAAACAGTGGCTGTTTGCCGATTGAGGTGGATGTGCGCAGTCTCCAGTTTCTAGCTGTGTGGCTTTAAAAGAGGCTTTAAATCCAGATCAGATAACGCCGGAGCCTCTCAATCTCCACACAGAACCACGTCAACACGCAGCAGGTGTGAGGCAGCGGGAGCAGAGGCTGGACTCGCTCACCCTTCTCATAACGTCCCTTCCTGCTGGAGCTCTTCTCCAGGGAGCCGTCCAAGTAGCCTTTTCCAATTTCCGACCAGATCTGGGGAGTTAGAAGAGAAATTAAACCCAAAACTGTAAGTTTTCTGTCCACTGTGGTGAAACTAGAGCACATATTTCACCCATAACGCCTTAAATATCCCAGTAAATGTGTTTTTTTTAAAGCTTTCTCACCGCGTCGTGATTCTTGCGGAAGGAAATGACCTCTGCGTCGTCTTTGAAGCGCTCCCCCAGAGCCAGCTGGGTCACCGTCTTCATGGCCAGGCCCAGCATGTGGGCGCACAGTGGGGTGTGCTGAGCCTCCGGGAACGACCTCCACTTTCCCACCAGCTCCTCCACCAGCTACGAAACCAAACATCAGTCAGCTGAGGAAGCACGCGGATGATGTTTCTCAGGAGCAAACAAGCGTGTTCACCTTGAGCACAAGAGGAAAGTTGTTCTTCAGGGTGTTGTTGATGGCGCTCTCGTACACCTTCTTCCTTATCACCGTCTCGCTGGCCCCGCCTCCCATACCTGACTGGTAACCTAGCAGCGACTTCAGCATCGTCTCAAAGGAGTCAGCTAAAAGCAAAAAGCATAAAAGGGAACAACTCTCAACCTCAACGTGTATGAGAATAATCTGATTTCCACATTGTCGAGGACACTCCGCGAGGCATCAACTCAGGTCAGACTGGTTGCCTTACTCGTGTGGTTGGGGTTGATGTGTTGCCGTAGCTGGTTGACGGAGCCCAGGCTGACCACCGGACGACCGCCGAACCAGAACGAGGCCACAGACCCAAACTCCTGATGCAGACTGACGAGGAACTCGTGCAGACTTCCTCTGTTCACGATGTCCTGCAGGTTTCCATCCCTGAGGGAGCAGTGGAACAGAGCATGAGTGGTTTCAGTGTATGTGATTTAAAAGAAAAACATCCTGTGCATGAATAAAGGAAGATTGCTTACTTCTCATCTGTGGGGTTGAGACCTGGGATACCAGAGGCCCTTCTGGACGACTGAAAACACAATATATGATAAAATAAATGTGATTTGGATTATTTATGCCTATAATTGCGTTCACGTAAATGTTTTAATTGACAAAGTTGTGTATGCCTGTCCTAAATCCGGCTAGATCATTTAAAAAGGCGTTCCACTCAGCTGCACGGAATCTCATTGAAAAATCCGTATATTCAACACTTCCTTGTTTACACTGTACTAACTACATACATTGTACGTTATAATTTAAGTTTAACAGATCAGTTATTTATATTGGGTAAATTCGGCATACAAGTTGTACACCTGAAAGGATCTTATTAAAAAAACATGTCACGTGTTTTATCTTGTTACTGCTTCCCACGACTTTTTATAGTTGTGTATCACTAAATTAGGTTAATTATTGTCAAGTTAAATCAATGCCGAATTTTTACAAACGTCTTATAGACTTGGTATTTATCTTCAACTGTGTTATACAAGACGTCCCAGCTTCTGTATGAGAAAGGACACGTCAAAGAAACCCCCTTTCGAATGGGACCCTTGCAGCCTTGCAGCGCTAATGTACCTAGCTAGCTAGCTTTAAACTTACCGGGTACAAATAGAGAACAGCGCCGACCAAGATGATGACAAAAGTCACGGCGAAGATGGCAAAGTCCAGCATGACTACTCGCTTTTATCGGCGCTGTTTTTGCCAACTTCTACTCATGGATATTTGGATGTTTCCACCAAAACTGATAACACCGTTACCACGTCAACAAAAACTGCAGGGCTATGATTGTTTATCTGCGCTCGACTACACATCCTGGACGGGAAACTAATGGAACTCAGAAGGAATCGATGATCCAACTCTTTGAATGGACCGTTTACAAGTGACTGGTTTTAATGTTAATACTCAACTTAAACTATTTATTTATTGTTCATAATTTAGCTGCTTTCAGATAATATTATTAAATAGATTTTTTTAAAGGCTGCCATTGTTTATAACTACTTGTAATTCAATTTCTTTACAATTAATGGACATTTTTTGACGTTTTCAAGTCAAAGAACGGTTTCTGTTCACTTTCTGTCACAATTTACACTTTGATTAACACTTCAAACCTCTATTTCAGAGTTTACACAACACTTTCAGGTCAATTTATCACATTACTGTCATTTCAGCTCTTTTTGGTGCTTCTCTTTTAGCACTTTAGCTTCTGACGCTTCTTAGTTTAAAGGCAGGACTTCTAATATAGGTTCACACCTGTTCCCCCTCTGCTAGTATCAGAAGTGTCTAATTCCCTCTGGGTTAAATAAAGAAGCACTTGTTGGGTTTGTTAAAATCCTGTATTTAAAATGAGACAAACACGTTTCAAAAATACAAAAATAATCTATAAGACATTTACAGTCTGCAAAAACATGTGCAAAAAGACGATAAATATAGAAGTGTGCAGTAATTTCTTTCTCAGGCGGTAATTTCTGATTTGTCCTCTGCCTTCGGAGGCTCGATCTCCATGGCCATCAGGTAAACTGAGGAGGAAAGACAAGAAGACAGGTGTTTAAGGTGGAGTTGCGTTTAGATCGGTGGATAAAGCAGCACAGGGTCTCGTCTCTCACCTTCAGTGTAGTCGGTCTCAGGTCTGGTGGCGATAAAAATCCAGGCCAGGCCCACCAGCAGAGCCACCACCAGGTTGACGGTCACCCACGGGTGGAGGATCTGGTGCTCCGACCCTGGAGGCCTAGAGCGGAAACAGTTCACGAATCAAATCCAGGCTTTATAATAAACCCAGACCCTTAAAACGGCTGCGGAGGGCTCACCATAACGTTGAGTTGAAGGAGGGGTAGAGGTTGATTCGATCGCTGGTCATCTGCTGGCTCAGAGAGAGGACGAGCGCTGAGAATACACTGAAACAAGCAAAGAGCGTCAACGGAAACCGAAACAACACGGTCGTCGTAATCACCGTCTGGAGGGCGGAGGACTCACAGAACGAGGCGAGAGCAACCGGATCAGCGTGATGAACTCCCGCACAGCCATGGAGCCTTTAGCCAGATTCACCCTGAAAACAAAACATCAGTGATCTTCTTGGAAGTTCTTCATATGGAGCACGGGGTGAGACTCAGTCTGGTTTACCTGTCGAACGCGGCCACGGTGCTGATGGCCAGCAGCATGTAGAGCAGGGACTGGGAGGGGTACGCCAGGCTGTGGTACTGCTCCAGGAGGTTGGACAGAGCGGTGAGGTGCTGCCCGGCCAGCATGTACACCACCACCACGTTCCACACGGCGTAGCCCGCCAGGAAGCCGTGACAGTACAGACCGAACATCCTGAAACACAAAGAGACGGGAGGGGAGACATTCAGCCACTGTTCTATCTACACACTGTGCTACTTTATTAGTATAACAGTCATCTCTTGTTCACCTGAAGCCTTCGTGGACTCTGAGAGAAACGTCTCTGGTCGTCCACGTCGGCTGCATGTGCTGGAAGTCTATGATGTTTTCAGTCTGTTCGCTGGTCTTCCTCCAGTCTGAGCGCTCCGCAGCCTGGAAACGCTCTGCAGGAGAACAAACAAGGTGAAAGTGAGAATTTCAACTTAACAGCCTCGACTGCAGCATCGTGTTTATCTGTCACTCACTGTTCCTCTCCACAAAGACCTTCCCGACCGGCTGGCTCTGACCCTGAGGGGCCGTGAACAGGGAGTGCTGGGGGATGGGAGGAGGGGTGTCGGTGATAATGTCGCCCTCTTCCACGTCCAACTCTTCAGGGAGGTGCGACTCAGCGACTTTTGACCTCCTATAAAATAAAAGAAAAGAAAAGACAGTCCCACGTCTCAAATATCAAACTTTACTACATGATTCTACATTTAACATCATTTTGTAAAGAGCATTTTTACTTTTTCTTCCTGTGTTTTCTAACCACTTCCTCTCCATCTGTGGTCTGATCCGCTGTGTCTCCGTTCACCAGTTCGGCTTGGTCGTCTTCAAGGTCTGAAATCACG